>NW_018220094.1:32052-55616 GCF_001263595.1 Phalaenopsis equestris
ATTTGCAAAATTAGTTAATATTTCTATTTCTATTGTAGACAAGTGATCAGCTATTTGATTATCATTTCCCTTTCTATCTACCACAGTAAAATCAAACTCTTGCAATAGAAGTATCCATCTAATTAATCTTTTTTTAGCATCCTTCTTTTGCATCAAGTATTTAATAGCAGAATGGTCTATATGCACTATAGATTTAGTTCCAATTAAATAAGATCTAAATTTATCAAAGGCATAAACAATAGCTTATAATTAATTTGAGCATTATTTAGAGTTTTACTAGCATAATATATAACTTTAAAAATTTTGTCGTGCCTTTGTCTTAATGCAACCCCAATAGCATAACACTAGCATAACACATTATTCAAATGGTTTCTCCCAGTCAGGTGGTACTATTATAGGTGCAGTGATTAATTTTTTCTTTAATAATTCAATGTTGTTATGCATTCTTCATCAAAATAAAATTTCCTATCTTTTTCTAAAAGTTGGCATAGGGGTTTAGTTATTTTTGAAAAAAAATTTATGTAGCACCTGTAAAAACCAGTATGTCCTAGTAAACTTCTCACCCCTTTAAAATTATTAGGAGGTGGTAGTTTTTCTATAATTAGGATTTTTGTAGGATCTACTTCCATTCCTTTTTCAAAAATTTTATGCCCAAGAACAAAACCTCCTAGAACAATAAATTGATATTTTTCCCAATTTAAGACTAGGTTGATTTTTTCACATATCTCTAGAACTTTTTCTAATTATTAATACATGAATCAAGAAAAGTCCCAAATACAAAAAAATCATCCATAAACACTTCCATTCCATGCTCTATAACATTACTAAAAATTGACATCATGCATCTTTAAAATGTTGTAAGTGCATAGCAAAGTTCAAAAGGCATTCTACGAAAAGAAATGTTCCATATAGGCTTGTAAACATTGTTTTCTCTTGATCCTCTGGAGCAATTGGAATTTGGTGATATCCGGTATATCCTTCTAAAAAGCAATATTATTTGTTCCGAACCAATCTATCTAACATTTGATCTAGAAAGGGCAAAATAAAGTGATCTTTTCTGGTGGCCCTATTTAGTTTTCTATAGTCAATACAAATTCACCAACCAATAACTTGTCTTTTTGCTTTTAATTCTTTTTTCTCGTTTTCTTCAACAGTCACTCCTCCTTTCTTTGGAACACAGTGAATTAGGCTTACCCAAGCACTATTTGAAATATGATATATAATTCCAGCATCTAACCACTTTAAAATCTCATTTTTAACAACTTCTTTCATTCTTGGGTTTAATCTTCTAAGAGGATCCACTTTAGGTTCATACTGTTCATCTAATTAAATTTTGTGCATACAAATTTAAGGACTACTTCCTTTAATATCTACTAAAGTCCATCCAAAAGCCTTTTTATACTTTTTCAACATCTCTATAAATTTTTTTTTCCTGAATTTTTGTTAACTCAGAAGATATAATAACAGGCAATGTTGATGACATCCTAAAGATACATATTTTAAATGGGCAGGTAATATCTTCAATTCAAGTTCAGGTGGTTTAATACTTAAAGGAATAAGATTTTTACTATCATATTCTAGCAAGTCTAGTGCTTCAACTTCAAATTTGCCCTAAATAAAATCTAAATCTTCTTCTTTTACTTAATTTTCAGTATAAAAAAATTCTCCTTGCTTAAATTTATCTTCAAATTCATTCTTAAACTGCTCATTACTTAGATAATCAGCTACTTCCATCCTAAAACATTCATTATCTTTTTTTATTGCAGGACATTTCATAGCTCTTGCTACATTAAATTTCACTTCTTGATCATTAACTCTCATCATTAATTCTCCTTTTTGCACATCTATTATAACTCTCTCTGTTGCGAGACATGGTCTCCCTAAAATAATGGGAATCTCTTTATCTTCCTCCATATTCAATATTATACAGTCTATAGGGAAAATAAATTTATCCATTTTTACTAGCACATCTTCTATAACTCCTTTTGGATAAGTTATTGATCGATCAGCTAACTGAAGAGTTACAGTAGTAGGGGAAATTTCACCAAATCTAAACGTTTAAAAATTGATAAAGGCATAAGATTTATACTCGCTCCTAAATGACATAAAGCTTTTCCGTAAAACTTTCTCCAATTGTAGAAGGTATAGTAAAACTACCAGGATCTTTTAATTTTTCAATAAGCTTTTTCTGAATAATAACACTACACTCTTCACTAAGTGCAAAGGTCTCATGATCTGTAAACTTCCTTTTCTTGTTTAATACATCCTTCATAAATTTATCATAACTTGGCAGTTGTTCCAAAGCTTCAACAAAATGAATATTTATCATTAAATTCTTAAGAATTTCCAAAAATTTTGTAAATTATTTATCTTTATTCTTCTGTTTCAGTCTTTGAGGAAACAGAGGTAATGATTTTTCTACATGGCTCAATGTTTGTCCATTTTCCTGTTGATCATTTCCATTTCTTCCTTTTCTTCATCAACTTCAGTTTCTCTTTGGATCCTTGTTTCAACTTCTTTTCCACTTCGTAATTTAATAGCTTTAATTTGCTCTTTATTTGGATCTTTTGGATTAACTTCCCCAGTACTTGGAATAATTCCAGAAGGTCTATTACTAAGTGTAGTAGCAATATATCCTAATTAAATTTCAATATTTCTAATAGCAGCCCCTTGATTTTGTATTTGATCTCCCATATTCAACATTACTTCTTCCATCGTCAACTTCTTTTTCTTAACTTGTGGGTTAGGGTTGGAGTTAAATCCCGGACGATAATAAGGTCTAAAATTAAGATTTCCTTGATTGTTCAAATTTTCGGATGGATTTACCGAATTATTATAATTATTCCAACTAAAATTAGGGTGATTTTTCCAACCAGGATTAAAATAGTTAGAATAGGGATTGTTATTTCGATTATTTATAGCATTTAAAGTTTCATAAGATGATTGAATATCAATAATCTGTCCTAGTGAATTCTCCTCTAATACTGGGGGTACTTGAGACTAATTCATTCCCATTTGATCAATCTTTTTTGAAATAACAACAATTTGGGATGCCAAAATAGACATTGCATCAGAATCATGAATACTAGCTACTCTCTTAAGATTTACCCTTTCAGAGGGCCATTAAAAATTATTAGTAGTCATATCTTCAATTAAAGAATATGCTTCATCGAAAGGTTTTGACACTAATGAACCACCCGCAATAGCATCTATAATATATCTCAGTGATCCTACAAATCCATTATAAAATGTTTGAATTATTAACCAAGCTGGTAAAGCATGATGTGGACACTTCCTAAGAAGATCTTTAAATCTTTCCCTGGCATCATATATCAATTTCCCTTCAAAAATTCTAATAGATCCAGGTGCTAAATAATTTAATAAGCCTCGGCTTTATACCTTAATGAAAAAGGAAAAAGTCTAAGCCTAACAACATCATTGGACACTCATATTTAAATGTAGCACAAATTTAAAAAAAACTAGCAAGATGTAAGTTAGGATCCTTAGTAGGTGTTCCTCCAAACTGATTATTTTGTATCATAATTATTTTGTACCATTTGGATATAAGCAGATTTAAGCTCAAATGAATTAACAGTAACATCAGGATTTTGAATAGTCAGGTGAAGTTCATATGCTGTCTGATTCACATAATCTATTAAAGGAGTTTGTCGATTTTCATTTATTGGATTATCTAAGTTATTTGCCATTTATTGTAAATTTTGAATTTCTCTTTGTTGTTGTCGAATTTTTCTAATAGTACGTTCTAATTCTGAATCGTAAGTTACTAAACCTTCAGATCTTAAACAATGGCATACATAATAAGCAATAAGCAATTAAAATAAGCAAACAGACTAAAATATAAAAACGTTTTTTACTATTTTTTTTAATAATAATAATTTTTGTTGCCATAGATTGTGTAAAATTTAATTAAATAGAATCAATTAATATTCAGATTCTACGCAAGTATAGGTATCATTATCAAGTAATAATGGACTTTCTATGTAAGCCACAAATATTGATCCTATGGGGGAGGTTTTAATTTGAAATGACAAATTTGCTAGGAAATTCACAGAAAGTCAATTCAAATCACTGTCACTAATTTCAATTGTTGAGATGCAATCAAAATTAAATTTCTAAACTATTATCAAATCAAATCTGCAAAATTTAAAGCAGTAAATACTAATATATTTACTATGTTTATGTAACGGAGATTCTTATGTGAAAAAGCATTCTTCCCACTATAATGAAGCTATGGTAAAATTGGATGTGATTAGACAAGATAAATGTTTATAATATGTATTGTGCCAAATAGAAGAAATTTTAATTCTCTACCCTAATACAGCGCATAGAAAATCATTTGCTAATCTCAGTATTTAGTCCCTAAATCCGTGGCTAGGCTAGGAGGATACCTGCTCCCATTCTAGAGCTTCCACTTCCTTTCACCTGAAGGCTAGGTCTCGCTTCAGTTTTTAAACACTAAGACTGAATTGAAGATTTTAGTTTGTCACTTTAAAGGTTCTCCAACTCTACACCCAACAAAAAATATTTTCCTATTTATTTGCACTTAGTTCCATAAACAATGTTCTCCTTCATGGAATCAAATGTGATCCTTACTCTATTGTAGAACTGATACTCCATTTCTTAGATAATTTTTTTCAAAACACATTTTAACAATTCAATTGGCTAGATCAAAAAGTAAATTAAATTTAGAGTTAAAAAATCATCACAATTTATTTTACAATTTAATATTGGCACATTCATATTATCTCTTCATTTCACCATATCTCAGAGTAGGGAGAAAGATAGAGGGAACTACTCAGACTTCATGACAAAGAAATAACAAAACAAAAATTTCATATATAAAAGCAAGTTCATACAACACTGATAAATAAACAATATAAAACTCTTTCTCAAAGCATTAAAACTCTTTCTCAAAGCAAATTCTTTTTATCCTTTCCTTAGAAATGCAGGAAGAAGATATCTCTCACTTTTCTCCTTCTCCAACACTCTTACAGACAGTCTCTTACAGAAAGTTTCACACAAGATATCACAACAAAAAATCTAAAATATGAAAAGAAAATCACTAATTGACTCCAATATAGAAGTGGAATGGAATGTTGTATTGCGAAAAATAAAAGTAGAGGTGTGAAAAACGTGGAGGAGTTCTTTTTCTGATGAAATTAGGACCTAAATAGAGCCCAAGGTCGGTTCTCCAAGAAGTGCCTCCAAAAACTCTTCAAAAAATCGTCCAAATACATCGAACCTTCTAGAAACAGGGTCTGCACCGCCTTTGGCACCGTCAATACTAGTTCTGCGTCGTCGGCGCTGAGTAAAAAAATTTTCACGTTGCGCCGTCGGTGCTACCCTCGGCGCTGCTGACGCTGAGCATTTCTTCAAAAATGTCATTTTGACTTCAAATTTCATCCTTTTTGCTTTCTTTTTCCTTTAAGCCCTAAAAATCCTTTAAGCCCTAAAAATCACTTTAAGCCCTAAAAATCAACAACCTGCAAGGAAACATCAAAATACCTTTCTTTAAAGTGCTATATCATCAAAAAAACTTGAACCCAACAATAGTTTTCCTTTGCTTCTGAAAATGCATATATTTTTGTTTTATCACCTTACATAAATTCAGTTTAATTATCATTAACTCCTAATTAGACTTAACCCTAAATAAGTCTAATTAATAAATTAAAACTTACTTACATTAGGTTTAATTACCCTTAAAACCCTAATTAGGCTTAACCCTAAATAAGCCTATCTAATCAATTAAACCTTACATACAATAGGTTTAATTTCCTTTAAAAGCCTAGTTAGACTTAACTCTAAATAAGTCTAATTAATCAATTAAACCTTCCCTAAATTAGGTTTTATTAACCATAAACCATAATTAGTTCTAACCCCTAATTAGATCTAATTAATCTAATTAAACTTTACTTAAATTATGTTTAATTAACCATAAACCATAATTAGGTCACACCCCTAATTAGACCTAATTAATCTAATTAAACCTTACTTACAATAGGTTTAATTAACCATAAACCATAACCATAAACCATAATTAGGTCTAAACCATAATTAGGTCTAACCTAAAATAGACCTAATCAACTTAATTAAACCTTACTTACATTAGGTTTAATTACCCTAAACCATAACTAGGTCTAACCCCTAATTAGACCTAATTAATCAATTAAACCTTACTTGCATTAGGTTTAATTAACCCTAAACCATAATTAGGTCTAACCCATATTAGAACTAATTAATCAACTTAAAACTTAATTACATTAGGTTTAAGAAAACCCTTAAACCATAATTAAGTCTAACCCGATTAGACTTAATTAACCCTTAAGCCTTGCTTACATTGGGCTTAATAACCTTTAAACCATAATTTAGTGTAACCCAATTAGACTTAATTAATCTTTAAGCCTTAGACCTTAACTATATTAGTTTTAACTTAGTAAATTTTAATTTGGTCTAAACCACATTTAGACCAAATTAAACATTGTTAAGCTTTAATCACATTATGCTCAACACCATAAACCTAATTAGGTCTAACCCCTAATTAGACTTAAATAAGTTAATTAAAATTTACTTACATTAGGTTTAATTAACCTCAAACCCCAATTAGAGTTAACCATAATTAAGTCTAATTAATCAATTAAACCTTACCTAAATTAGGTTTAGGTAACCTCAAATCATAATTACACTTAATCCCAATCATGTCTAATTAATCAATTAAACCTTACCTAAATTTGGTTTAATTATCGTTAAATCCTAATTAGACTTAACCCTAAAAAAGTCTAATTAATCAGTTAAACCTTACTTACATTAGGTTTAATTACCATTAAAACCCTAATTAGACATAACCCTAAATAAGCCTAATCAATTAATTAAACCTTACATACATTAGGTTTAATTACCTTTAAAACCCTAATTAGACATAACTCTAAATAAGTCTAATTAATCAATTAAACCTTACCTAAATTAGGTTTAATTAACCATAAACCATAATTAGTTCTAACACCTAATTAGACCCAATTAATCTAATTCAACCTTACTTAAATTAGGTTTAATTAACCATATACTATAATTAGGTCTAACCCTTAATTAGACCTAATTAATATAATTAAACCTTACTTACATTAGGTTTAATTAACCATAAACCATAATTAGGTCTAACCTATAATTCCATCTAATTAACTTTATTAAACCTTAGTTAATTAGGTTTAATTAACCCTAAATCATAATTAGGTCTAACCGCTAATTAGACGTAATTAATCAATTAAACCTTACTTACAGTAGGTTTAATTAACCCTAAACCATAATTAAGTCTAACCCATATTAGACTTAATTAATCAACTTAAAACTTAATTACATTAGGTTTAAGAAAACCCTTAAACCAAAATTAATTCTAACCCGATTAGACTTAATTAACCCTTAAGCCTTACTTACATTAGGCTTAATAACCTTTAAATCATAATTAAGTCTAACCTAATTAGACTTTGTTAATCGTCAAGCCTTATTTACATTAGGCTTAAAAAACCTTTAAACCACATTTAAGTCTAACCCTAATTACACTTAATTAATCCTTAAGCCTTAACTACATTAAGCTTAAGTAGCTTTTAATCCATAATTTGACCTAACCACAACTAGGTCTAATCTAACCTTAGGTTCAAATTATATTAAACTTAAATCAAACCTAGAACTTATGTTTAGCCCAAGTTGAACCCAAGTTAACCTAAACCTTAGGTTCAACCCACATTGAACCTAAAATCAAACCTTTAATTTGTGTTCAACCCACACTGAACCAAAATCAAAATCTAAACTTTAGTTTCAACATATACTGAACCTAAATCAAACCCTTAACTTAGGGTCAACTCAAATTGAACCTAAATAGACATCATCTTTAGGCTCAACCCCAAATTGAACCTAACTCAACTTCAAACTTATGTTTAACCCAAGTTGAACCCAAGTTAAATAAATCTTAGTTTCAACATATATTGAACCTAAATCAAACCCTTAACTTATGCTCAACACAAACTGAACCAAAGTCGACATTAACTTTAGGTTTAACCTAACTTGAACCTAACTCAACTTCAAACTTAGGCTCAACCCAACTTGAACCCATGTTAACCAAACCTTAGGTTCAAAACCAACTTGAATCTAACTCAACTCAAACATTTAGGTTCAATACAACTTGAACCTAAGTCAGCTCAATCCTCATTCAACTTCAACCCTTAGGTTCAAACCAACTTGAACCTAAATCAACCTTAAATCCCAATTACATTGGATTTAAAACATCTTAAGTCCTACCTAAGTTGGACTTAAACCATTTGAAATCCTTAGATTCTATCGACATTGAACCTAAATTTCTTGAGTCCTATTTACATTGAACTTAAATCATTCAAATCCTTAGGTTCTACCGGCATTTAACCTAAATTCCATAAGTTCTAAATAAATTGAACTTAAACAATTTTAATCTTTAGGTTTTACATTGGACAAACCATATTAAAACTTTAGGTTCTACCTACATTGAACCTAATCTTTTTAAGTCCTACTTACATTGGACTTAAACCATTTTCAATATTTTGGTTCTACCTACATTGAACCTAAATCACCATAAGTCCTAAATACAATGGACTTAAACTATTTCAAACCTTAGGCTTTACATATATTGAACCTAAAACACCTTAAGTCCTACTTAAATTGGACTTAAAAATCTAGGTTCTACCTACGTTGAACCTAAACTACCTTAAGTCCTACTCACATTGGACTTAAACTATTTCATACCTTAGGTTCTACCTATATTGAACCTAAATCATCTTAAGTCATACTCACGTTGGACTTAAACCATTTCAATTCTTAGGCTCTACCTACATTGAACCTAATTTACCTTAAGTCCTACTCGTATTGGACTTAAAATATTTTAAACCTTAGGTTCTACCTCTATTAAGCATAAATTATCTTAAGTCCTAATAACATTGGATTTAAACCATTTTCAATTTTTAGGTTCTAACTACATTGAGCCTAAAACATTTTAAGTCCTACTCACTTTGTACTTAAAATATTTCAAACTTTAAGCTCTACCTACACTGAACCTAAACCTTTTTCACAACTTAAAATCTATCCAAATTGAATGACATTAAATCTTCAAGTTTCACCAACATTAAAATTAAACTCTTTCAGGTTTAATCGACATATGAACTTAAACAAATGATATCATAAAAATGCAACTCATCAACATAAATGACATAAAATTCATCTTAAAAGACATTAAAACTTAAACTGGAACATCTTTATTAAGATTTACGTAGATCTTTTAGATGACACCATCTGTGGTTGCTGACAGGAATCTTCTTATCCTGGTTTAAAAACCTTTTGGACTAAGTAAAATCTGAACATTTTACGACACCGGGATGACGGAGCCATACACATCTTGATCAGGTTGTTTGAAAATAATTCGATGAAATGACCAACTAAAAATGAAAAATCTGAAGACATGATTTTATATTAATCGTGTTCTATTTTATAGGTTTACTGGAGACATGAAAATAAAATTTCGCTTTAGAATTCCTTTGCATGTTATAGGATGTGGTAACTATATTTTTCAAGACAACATTCGTAAGCGGAATTTCAAAAAACTAAAACCAAAACAAAAACAAAAATGACATGACATGAGAAAAATAAAAACAAAACATTTAGGGTAGAATTTGATTCCTAGAAATTTATTACCCTAGGAATAAAAAATCTGATGTTTCTTTCCTTGACCTTAACATTTTAAATAGAACATGTGTTGACGATCGTCAGTAGTTTTCTTAGACAGTTACAACTATCTAAGATGTAATTAACTATAGGAGCTTGCTCCTATAGGAAAATTAAGAACTCAGAATAGGTGATACACCTAAAATCTCTGGTTCTTTATTTCTCTTGTGGTTTTCCTTAAATGAGAAAGTATTTCTCTATAATGTTCACCACAATGAAAAATAATTTTGACATTTCTTCTCTTATGTTCTTTATTTTTAGCCCTTTTTCTTCCTTCTCCTAGTATCTTAAAATCTTGAAATCCTTGGCATGATTCAAGAGAATAAGTTAACTGGAGATTAGGGCAATAAAAATAGATAAATAGAGTGGATACTTCTTTCAACCAAAAGACACATATCTGACAATGAGAGAATTGACAGCGACTGTGAACAACAAGTTTTGGGCGACGAAAAGGCGACTCCGCTAGGGAGATTTTCTCTCCTCATCACTTATTAAATCATTCGTTCTTCATACAAAGATATTTTATGTTTTGACAGATAGAATTATCTTTCCCACATTTTAACTCTACAACATTAAGAGTTAAAATGAAGAGTTAAAATGTTAAGAGTTAAAATGATATGACATTCTCAGATATTCTATCTCTTGGTAAATAGAATTATTATTCCCAAATTTTAACTCTACGAAATTAAGTGTTAAAATGATATGACATTCTCAGATATTCTATCTTTTGACAGATAGAATTATCTTACCCACATTTTAACACTACGACATTAAGAGTTAAAATAATATGACATTCTTATGACATTCTCAGATATTCTTTCTCAGATATTCTATCTTTTGACAGAAATAATTATCTTACCCACATTCTAACTCTACAAAATTAAGAGTTAAAATGATATGACATTTTCAAATATTCTATCTTTTGACAGATAGAATTATCTTTCCCAAATTTTAACTCTATGACATTAAGAGTTAAACTGACATGTCATTCCAAGATATTCTATCTTTTGACAGATAAGATTATCTTAACCATATTTTACCTCTTTGAAATTAAGAGTTAAAGTGACATGACATTACAAGATATTTTATCTTTTGACAAATAAGATTATCTTAACCGAATTTTAACTCTATGACATCAAGAGTTAAAATCTCATGAAATTGCAAGATATTCTATCTTCTGACAGATAAGATTATGTTTCCCAAATTCTAACTCTATGACATTAAGAGTTAAAATGACATGACATTCTAAGGTATTCTATCATTTGATAGACAGAATTATCTTACCAAAAATTTAACTCTGTGACATTAAGAGTTAAAATCACATGACATTCTGCAGGATTCTATCATTTGAAAAATAGAATTATTTTACCCAAAATTTAACTCTGTGACATTAAGAGTTAAAATCTCATGACATTCCAATGTATTCTATTATTTGACAGATAGAATTATCTTACCCAAAATTTAACTCACAAACAATAAGAGTTAAAATAAAATGACATTATAAGATATTCTATCTTTTGATAGATTGGATTATCTTACCCAAGTTTTAACTCTACATCATTAAGAGTTAAAATAACATGACATTCTAAGATATTGTATCTTTTGACAGATAGGATTATCTTACCCAAATTTTAATACTGTGACATTAGGAGTTAAAATAACATAACATTCCAAGATATTTCATCATTTGACAGACAAGATTATCTTACCCAAATTTTAACACTTGAACATTAAGAGTTAAAATGATAAGACATTCCAAGATATTCTATCATTTGACAGATAAGATTATCTTTCCCAAATAACTCTAAGACATTAAGAGTTAAAATCTGATGACATTTAAAGGTATTCTATCATTTGATAGATAAAATTATCTTATCAAATTTTAACTCTATGACATTAAGAGTTAAAATCTCATGAAATTTTAAGGTATTCTATCATTTTAAAGATATAATTATCTTACCCAAATTTTAACTATGCGACATTAAGAGTTAAAATAACATGACAATCTAAGATATACTATCATTTAACAAGTAGGATTATCTGACCAAGATATGATATTTTAAGACAGTCTGTTATTCGATAGATAGAATTATCTTACCCAAATTTTAACTCTATGATATTAAGAGTTAAAAGTATATGACATTCTCAGATATTATATTCTTTGACAGATAGAATTATCTTATCAAAATTTTAACTCTGCGACATTAAGAGTTAAAATAACATAACATTCTATGATATTCTATCCTTTTGACAGATAGGATTTTCTTACCCAAATTTCAACTCTGCGACATTAAGAGTTAAAATAACATAATATTCTAAGATATTCATTCATTTGACAGATAGGTTTATACCAAATTTTAACTCTTCAACATTAAGAGTTAAAATAATAGGACATTCCAAGATATTCTATAATTTAACAGAAAGGATTATCTTACTCAAATTTTAACTCTACAACATTAAGAGTAAAAATCTCATGACATTCTAAGGTATTATATCATTTGACAGATAGAATTATCTTACCAAATTTTAACTCCATGACATTAAGAGTTAAAATGTCATGACATTTTAAGGTATTCTATCATTTGCCTGATAGAATTTTTTTACCCAAATTTTAACTTTGTGACATTAAGAGTTAAAATAATATGACATTCCAAGATATTCTATCTTTTGCCAGGAAGGATTATCTAACACAGGTATGACATTCTAAGATATTCTATCTTTTGATAAATAGATTTTTCTTACCAAAACTTTAACTCTAGACATTAAGAGTTAAAATGATATGACATTCTAAGATATTCTACCATTTGACAGATTGAATTATCTTACCTAAATATTAAATCTGCAACATTAAGAGTTAAAATAACATGACATTCTAAGATATTCTATTTGCTGACAGATAGGATTATCTTACCCAAACTTTAACTTTATGACATTAAGAGTTAACCTAACATTACATTCTAAGATATTCTATCTTTTGATAAGTAGGATTATCTTCCACAAATTTTAACTCTCCAACATTAAGAGTTAAAATGATATGACATTCTAAGATATTCCATCTTTTGATAGATAAGATTATCTTAATTTTTTTTAACTCTGCCACATTAAGAGTTAAAATAACTTGACATTATAAGATATTCTATCTTTTGACAGATAGGATTATCTTATCCAAATTTTTACACTATGTCTTTAAGAGTTAAAATAACATTACATTCTAAGATATTCTATCTTTTGACAGATAGGAATATCTTATCTAAATTTTAACTCTGCGACATTAAGAGTTAAAATAACAAGACATTCTAAGATATTTAATCCCTTTATTGATATGATTATCCTACCCAAATTTTAACTCTACGACATTAAGAGTTAAAATCTCATGATACTCTAAGGTATTATATCATATGACAGATAGAATTATCTTACTCAAATTTTAACTCTAAGAAATTAAGAGTTAAAATGACATGACTTTCTAAAGCATTATATCATTTGACAGATATGACTATCTTACATAATTTTAACTCTTTGACATAAAGAGTTTTTCATGAAATTTGTGCCAGACATACCATCCAGACATTCTACAACATTGGTGATAGACATTTTATCACAGGCATACCATGACAATCACAACATACATACCATGAAATTCACGATAGACACCTCATGACATTCACAACAGACATTTGATGACATTCACAATAGATATTTAATGACATCTACAACAAATATTTCAAGAGAGACATGATAGAAATTTCATAACATTCACAATAGACATTCCATGACACTCACAACAGACAATTCATGATATTCACAACAAATACTTCATGACATCTACAACAGATATTTTATGACAGACACAATTGACATACCATGACATTCACAACAGACACTTCATGACATTCACAAGAGACATTTCATGACATTCACAATAGATATAGATATTTCATGACATTAGATATTTCATGACATTCAGAACAGACATTTCATGACATTCATAACAGACATTTCATGACTTTCACAACTGATACTTCATGACATCTACAAGAGATATTTCATGACAAACACGATAGACTATGACATTTACAACAGACACAATAGACATTCTATGGCAAACATTTCATGACATTCAAAATGAACATTATATGACATCTACGACAAAATTTAGTGACATTCACAATGACATTTTATCACATCTACAATAGACATTCTATGACATTCACAACATACATCTACGACATACATTCCATGACATCTATGACAAACATTCTATCAAATCTACAACAGACATTTTTTGACATTCACAACATACATCTGCGACAAACATTATGTGACATCTACAACAGACATTCTATCACATCTACAACACACATTCTATGACATTCACGACATACATCCTATAACATCAATGACAGACATTCTATCACATCTACGATAGACATTCTATGATAGACAGACATTTGATGGTATCAATGAGAGGCATTCCATTTTATAACAAACATTCAAAGACATTTATGACAGACATTCCATTCTGTGATAGGCATTCCATACGAAAGATATTCCATGATGTCTATGACAGACACTCCATAATATCTATGACAGACAGACATTCCATGATGTCTATAGCAGACACTCTATAATATCTATGAAAAACAAAAATTTCATCATATCTATGATAGACCTTTCGTCAAACAATCATTGAGATTTATAACTAACATTCCACAATGATAAGACAAAAATTACATAACATAACAAACTCTCAGTTTAGAAAACAAATCTAAAACCATTTGACATTGATTACCAGAACTGTCGTAATGGATCCCGCTAAATTTATCTTTTCCATAACAAAAGACAATCCAGAAAGGAGTGATCTAAGACAAAAATTCTGATATTTTGACAAAAAGATATATCTGGTTCCTTTACTTTAGTAAATTTTTGGATTGAGTCCAAAGTAAATTTCAAAAATAAAATAGTGTGATCAAATTACAAGTAATTGACTAAGGATGCCTTTTAATCTGATGCTAAATGATTGGGTCCTTGCTTTCGAGTGAGTTATAATATCTTTAAAGTTATCTTAAGAGGTTTTTGAGAATTATCAATTAGGGAAGTTTGGACATTCAAAAACCTTAAATATACTCCACCATATATAGTAATTTTTTGAGAAAAAGCTTGAGGTGAGTATAAAATCAAAAATTGGTGTTTGAGTTCAGGCATTCAAAATCTTTAAAATGCTCCATCAAATATAGTAAAATAGCTTAAGGTGTGCATAAAATCAAAAATTGGTTTTCGGACATTTTTCGTTAAAATGCTCCACCATATGTAATAAAAAAGCTTGAGATGAACATAAAATAAAAAAAATTAGCGTTCGGAAATTCAAAATTTTTAACATGCTCCACCAGATATAATAATTCCTTGAGGAAAAAAATTAAGGTGGGCATGAAATCAAACATTGGTGTTTGAATTTAGACATCAAAATCCTTAAAATATGTTCCACCAGTTATAGTAATTCCCTGAGAAAAAGCTTGAGGTGATCATGAAATCAAAAATTGGTGTCCAAACTCTCCACTAGTTAATAAAACTTGAAAAACTATCTTAAGAAAATTCTTCCGATAATATATTCAGGAGAAAAATTAAGTGATATTAACTTTTGGTCGGCTATTAATTGGGTCAGACATATCTTTAAAAATTGAAAATATTTTGATCATATAATCAAAATTTTCAAATTTGCCTAGACCCTGAAATAGCAAATTAAGGTAAAAGACCAAGTTATTAGCAAATTAATTGAAACTTTGCTCTAGAGTCATATTTTTCAATATACAAAGGATCTAATTCTAATCTTAATTCATGAACTCAAAATAATTTTTGAAAGACAATCTGAACAACCTTGACCAAAAATAAAAATAGTGGGAGGGTCTGTATGTAGTTGAAAAGATATATTCAAGAGGATTCTATCAATTCAAAGATTCTCGAGGAAAAAGATATTTACCCCTATTCAACAGCGGTATTTGACATAAAAAAATATGACCCATTTGTAAACTGGGAAACAAACAACCAAAAGAAAAATGAAAATAACTCAATTTCACGAAACGACATAAAAATGATTCTCGATCCTCACACAAACTAAGCGA
The DNA here is from genome assembly GCF_001263595.1 of Phalaenopsis equestris. Lineage (NCBI taxonomy): Eukaryota > Viridiplantae > Streptophyta > Magnoliopsida > Asparagales > Orchidaceae > Phalaenopsis > Phalaenopsis equestris. Next base: position 47,931 of record NW_018220094.1, read on the forward strand.
CAAACATGGATAAAATTTTTTTGAGAAGACTTAAACTCGACAAACATTAAGATTTCAAAACAATTTAGTCAACTCTATGTATTTTTCTACACATACTCTCTTGCTATTGGATGTAAGACCTTCTTGACAAATGATCAAGGCTTTCTTATAGCATTCCTGTTTTCCTTTTATCTAGGATATCATGCCCTTGGCATTCCTTCCAATTGAAACATGAATTCGACATTCAAAATCTTCAAGAGATGATATAAGGCCTCCTTTAATGGAATATGGCATCCACTCTCTCTCTTTCTCCTGCTATTGGAAATAAGACCTTCCTGACATGGAATCGAGGCATTCCTATAGCTCTACTTTTGGGATAGGATATAAGTCTCTTAACTTTCCTTCCTAAAACTGACATTTGACAATTCTAAGTAGTGGTATAAGACCTCCTTCAAAGGAGTATGGCATCCATTCTCCTCTTGCTACTAGGTAAAGGATTTTATGACAAAATTTTAGCCTTCCTTTAGCTTTTCTTATGGCATAGGATATAAGTCTCTTAGCATTCCTCTTCTAATACCGACATCTACATCTTTGAGAATTAGTATAAGACCTTCTTAGATGGAATATGACATCTACTTTTTCTATTACTATTGGATGTAACACCTTCCTGACATGGAGCTATGACATTCCTTTAGTCTTTTCCTTGGAATAATATGTAAGTCACATAGCATTCCTCTTCCAATAATGACATTGACATCTTTGAGTAGTGGTGTAAGACCTCCTTAAATGGATTATGGCATCTACTTTCTCTCTTACTATCAGATGCAAGACCTTCCTAACACAGAGTTATGACATTCCTCTAGTCTTTTGCTTGGAATAGGATGTAAGTCACATAGTATTCCTCTTCCAATACCAACATTGACATCTTCAAGTAGTTGTGTAATACCTCCTTAAATGGATTATGACATCTACTTTCTCTCTTACAATCGGATATAAGACCTTCCTGACACGGATTTATGGCATTCCTTTAGTCTTTTACTTGGAATATGATGTAAGTCATATTGCATTCCTCTTCCAATACCGACGTTGACATCTTTGAGTAGTGGTGTAAAACCTCCTTAAATGGATTATGGAATCTACTATCTATCTTACTTATCTTACTATCGGATGTAAGACCTTCTTGACAAAGAGTTATGGCATTCCTTTAGTCTTTTCCTTGGAATATGATGTAAGTCACATAACATTCCTCTTCTAATACTGACATTGAATTATTTGAGTAGTGGTGTAAGACCTCCTTAAATGGCATCTACTTTCTCTCTTATTATTGGATGTAAGACCTTCCTGACACGGAGTTATGACATTCCCTTAGTTTTTTCCTTGGAGTAAAATATAAGTCCCATATCATTAATCTTACAATACCAACAATTACATTTTGGCATATTTGAAAAATAGTGTAAGACCTCTTTAAATTGATCATGACATGTACTCTTCTTCTAACTATTGGATGTAAGACCTTGCTGACACGGAGTTATGGCTTTCCTATGGCTGATTCTTTGAGATAGGATGTAAGTCGCATAGAATTCCTTCTCAAAATTGACAGAAACAGACATTTCAAATCTCTGGTTTGTAGTATAAGACCTCCTTAAGTGGATCATGTTATCTAATCTCTTTTTAACTATTGGATACAAGACTTTCCTGACAAATGGTTATGGCTTTCCTATAGTTATTTCTTTGAGATAGGATGTAAGTTGCATGACATTCCTTCTCAAAATAAATAAACATTGACATTTGACATCTCGGGTTTGTAGTATAAGACCTCCTTAAATGGATTATGACATCTACTCTCTTTTTAACTATTGGATATAAGACCTTCCTGACACAGAGTTACGGTTTTCCAATGGTTATTCCTTTGGGATAGGATGTAAATCGCATAACATTCCTTGTCAAAACCAACAAACATTAAAATTTTGACATCTTTAACTTGTTGTATAAGACCTCCTTAAATGGATTATATTGTCTACTTACTCCCTATTTTTTAGATATAAGACCTTTCTGACATGAAGTTACGACTTTCCAGTAGTTAATCCTTTGAGATATGATGTAAGTCATCTAGCTTTCCTTCTTGAAGCCGACAGACACTGTCATTTGACATATTTGAAAAGTAGTGTATGACTTCCTTAGATGGATTATGACATCTACATTCATTTTGTTATCAGATGTAAGACTTTCCTGATATGGAATCATGGCTGTCCTTCAGCTTCTTTCTCTTAACAGGATGAAACATTCCTTTTCCAAAACTGACATTTGACATCTCTGAAAAATTATGGAATATAACAATCATTTTCATGGAATATAAGACCTTCCCGACAAGTAATTATGGCTTTCCTATGATTTATTTTTATGACTTTCTCATAAGACATGCCATTCCTATTCCTCAGTCGTCAACAATGCTTGTGCTGGTTCAAAGAGCCAAAATATATATATCAACAATTGAAAATGACATAAAAGACAGAATGAAAAAAACATTACGTCTCTAATTTCTAAATCAAATCCCCACCAAAAATCTGAAGCTCTCTCATATATTTCTCCCTTGCTATTGGATATAAGAGCTTTATGACATAGGCTTTTCTTTAGCATTTTCTTTTGGGAAAGGATATAAGTCTCATAACATTCATTTCCTGAAGACTGACATACTGACATTTGACATCTTTATGATGTAGTATAAGACCTCCTTAAATGGGTTATGGTGGCTATGTTGTGGACTGTGGTGGTTGTGCTATGTGTTGTGACTTTCCTTTAGCATTTTATTTTGGGATAGAAAATAAGTTTCTCAGCATTCCTTCCTGAAACCGACATTTGACACCTTTGAAGAATGGTGTAAGTTCACCTTAAATGGAATATGACATCTATTCTCTCTCCAGTTATTGGATGTAAGACCTTCCTGACACGAAATTTTGACTTTGCTCTAAACCTTGAGATAGGATATAAGTCTCATAGCATTTCTTCTCAAAACCAACAAACTGACAATTTTATTGGGACATATAGACTGTTTCAGTCAACGCCAATATGTACAACATACTTGAATAGTATGCCACACATATTGGGGGTCCATTTGTTGACCTCACTTTTTGTGAAGGTCCTAACATGACACTTATAGACCAAACATGGCTTGAGTAATCTAATGACTCAAGATCCTCAGCCATCTTTAAAAGACTTGAAAATGATCACTATGATTATTAAGGCAAACAATCTACCAACATTGACCTCTCTGGACAAATCTAGGGTCACTAAAACCCTTAAAATTGAATTAACTCTCAAAATACTCTTTTTGGATCTCAATAATGACAATATTTTAAAATGATCAAACAAGAGGTGACAAACTCAAATCTGGTCAAATCTTGACCTATTGGTCATTGCATTGACCATAAAGTCAACATTGACACCCAGTTGATCCAGTTGGTCAACTTTGACCCAAATGGTCAATTTTGGTCAAACTGGTCAATTTTGGTCAAAATGGTTAACTTTGGCCAATTTGGACCAGTGGATCAGTCTAACCCTAAATTGGTCAAATTGGATCATTTGAACATTTCAAAACACCAAAATAGTCAAACATGACCATTTGATCAACTATAGACACCATTAACCAATTATTGGTTAAAATGACTAAATTGAATCCCATGGTCACCACATTGACCATTTGATCATTCATTGATCCAAATGACCATCATATGGTCAAGATAACACCATATGGTCAATTTGACCATTATGGTCAAACTTGGTCAATCTTGGTCAAACTCAAGTCATATCACCAAACCATTGACCCCATGATTAACCCAACCATGACAATGTTAGGTAAGTCACATTGGTCAACCCTAGACCAAAATTGGTCAACCTTGGTCAGCCTCGGTGAACTATGGTCAACATTTATCAACTTTGGTCAAAATATTCAATTTTGTACCAAATTGATGAAATGGGTCAAATGATCAGCACCCACAATCATTTGACCAATTTATGCATTAATGTTGTAATTTCCTACATTTTTAACTAATTACATAATTAATTAAAAATGGATTTATAAGCATTCAACCGTGAATTAAATGATATCACATATGACATCTAAAATACAAATAATTTTAAAAGTTAAATTGAGCACATGAAGGGTCATCGAATAGGTCATTCATGACCCATAAGACCTATTATAACCCATGACACATCATCCTCAATAAAAGACAAAAATCATTATGGGGTAATCATGAAGGGAGTAACTTATGTTTCATTTCTTCATGAATGATGGAATGAAAGGGTGGTAAGCTCATCTTACACCTCCATCACACTCAAATGATAAAGAGACTTAAACAAACCTCATTTTCCCAAGACTAAGGAAATCACGAGCTTAACATAATGAGGGATAATGAGGAACGATATGTGTCATCCTTTCCTCAACATCATTAAATGTCCCATAAAATTCGCTTGGTGAAGGCTTTATTAGGCTGGTTAAGTTGCTATTCACACCACCCAAATTTATCAATAGGAGGGAGCCAAAAATTTTAACCTAAATGGAAAACCTTAAGGATAATAGATCAAAAACTCTATCCATACAATGATGGCTCTTGGAAATTATCCTCAGAGAAATCTAAGGATAAGAGCAACCTTCCCTACATAGCCTTCAACTAGAAAGGCACCATTAATGGCTATAAAAAGAGCTTGCCTTGGGCTTTCATACGCCTAAAATATATAATATTTTTAGACACATTTTTATACATATTTTTGAGATATTTCGCTTTAATGGAAGGTATTTTTGTGTATTTTCTTGCAGATACAAATAAAAAGGTGAAAAACACTTAAAGGAGCTAAAAAGGATCAAATTTGGAGCAAAAAGGTGAAAAATGTGCAAAAGAGTTTTGGCGCCTAAGCTCTAGATCTGGCGCTTAAGTTCTGGTTAAACAGAGAAGGCCGCGCCTAAGCGCCAGAGGCCTCACGCTTAAGCGCCAGTGGCAGTTATTAGACGAGTAAAGTTAGTATTTGTGAATTTTTAAGAGGTTTTTGAGGCACCCATTGGCTTAATAGGTGGTTGTAACCATCATGGACAAAAATTATCACAAAAGGATGCATCTCTTAGGGACATACATCGAATCTAGACATATTTTGAAGAGTTTCCAAGGCACCTCTTGGAAAAGTATAAAAGAAAGAAGGGAGGACTTTGAAAAGAGTCCTGAAAGTATTGGAAAGTTTTGAAAGTTCTCATTTAGGGAGTTAGTTTGGAGAGATTTTCAGGCACCACTTTTACTTTTATTTTATCCTTTTTGTTATTTTATTTTGAAGAGATTCAAAGGAACTTCAAGAGTTTCAAAGGAAATTCAAGAGTTTGTTGGAGAACTTGAGATAAGTTTTTATCTTTTTATTTTGAGACTACTTTTAGTTTTAATTGATACTTGTTGTTGGTTTGACAATGATTTCTACTTTTAAACTAAAGTGTGGTTTTATTTTCTCCATGGATTTTGAGTAGTTTTCTTTATCTTCTTTCCTAAAGTGATAAGTAATTAAGTTTTGGATGGAAAATGTGGAGAGTATTGATCTTTAGTGTTGGAAGAAGTTGTGATGATTTAAATTCATGCACTTCTTTTACTTCTTGATTTGGCTAATCCAGATGTTAAAATTTATTGTGAGAACATGTAAGAACTGGGTTGGTATTGTATCAGTCACCAATGGAAAGAATCACATGAGATTGTATGAATGAGAACGTAGTTCATATGATTGAGTGCAAATAAATAGAGAAATATTCATTGAAGGGTGTAGAGTTAGAGGACTTTAAAGTGACAGGTTAAAACCCCCAACTTGGTTTATTATTTTAGATTCTGATACGAGAAGTTAGCCCCAGATGGAGGGAATCGAGGGAACTCTAGAGTGAGAACTAGTATCTTCTCTGCTTAGTCGGTCTTCAGAACTATTCAAACTTTAAATTAACTAATGTTCGTTATAGCAACTCTAGTAAGGGTAAAGAATACTACTGCTTTTATTTGGCACAAAATAATTTGCATACTTCCACTATAAAATTCCTTTACTTATTACTAATTCATGATAAGAAGAAAGATATTTTTCTTATTAAGTGCTTTTCATCTACAAAACTCTATTTATCTTTTTTTATCTTTCTCTATTTATCTTTTTAAGTTGTTACAATTTTGTCAAAATATCTAAAATACCAAAAATATTGGAATTTTTGTTACTGCAAAATATATTCAATTTAAGTAATTGTCTTTTAAAAAATAGAAAGTTTAAAAAATAGAAAGTTTTATATTGCATAAATTCCCTATGGGTTTGATATTCAGGTCTTAATCAAAAAGTCATATATTACTTGATAACGATACGTATACTTGTGTAATATCCGAATATATATAAATTAAAAGTTAAATTCTTATTTTTCTTTAGGATCAAGTTTTTGGTTTTATTGTAAAATAAGGAAATATAAGTGAAATACAATCTGAATTAATGTTCTACTTTGCATATTAGCAATATCAAGAGGGATCTAGTTTTTGGCGCTGTTGCTAGGGAGAAATTTATTTGAAAGTCAAATTATATTTTTAGAAAGTCTTATTTAAACTTTAATTTATCTTATCTTATTTTCTTTTATTTTGTTTATTTCATTTTATTTTATTTTATGATAGTGTATGCAAAGTTCAGGTTCTGAAGAACTAGTGCCCGACAATTCTGAATTAGAAAAAACTATTAGAAAAATTAGAAAAACCAAAAAAATTATAAAATTTTGAAAAATCCAAAAAAATTATAGAAATGGCAGACTAAAATAATCAAAATGCTAAAATTCATCAAGAGTTTAGACCTTTAAGAGATTATGCCAACCCTACTATAGATTAACTTCATTGTAGTATTCAAAAACCTACTATAGTGGCTAATTTATTTTAGACTTAACCTGACTGGTATCAAATAATCAGTTTGGGGATCACCAACTAACGATCTAAATTTACATCTTGCCAATTTTCTAAAATTGTGCGCTACATTAAACTACAATGTTGTATCAGATGATGCCATAAGACTTAGGTTATTTCCTTTCTCACTGAGGGATAAAGCTAAGATGTCCTTGAATTTGTTAACACTTGGATCTATCAGAACTTGGGGTGATTTAACATAAAAATTCCTTGCTAAAGATTTTTCACCATCAAAAACTGTGAAGCTTAGAAATGATATTACAACTTTTAATCAGTTTGAAGGGGAATCTATTTATGAAGCATGAGAAATATTTAAAGAACTCTTAAGAAAGTGTCCCCACCATGCTATACCAGATTAGTTAATAATTCAAAATTTTTATAATGGATTAGTTGGATCTCTTAAATTAATTATCGATGCCGCTGCTGATGGTTCACTAATGTCAAAACCATTTCATGACGCTTACGATCAGTCACCAATGGAAAGAATCACATGAGATTGTATGAATGAGAACGTAGTTCATATGATTGAGTGCAAATAAATAGAGAAATATTCATTGAAGGGTGTAGAGTTAGAGGACTTTAAAGTGACAGGTTAAAACCCCCAACTTGGTTTATTATTTTAGATTCTGATACGAGAAGTTAGCCCCAGATGGAGGGAATCGAGGGAACTCTAGAGCGAGAACTAGTATCTTCCCTGCCTAGTCAGTCTTCAGAATTATTCTAACTTTAAATTAACCAATGTTCTTTATAGCAACTCTAGCAAGGG
>NW_018220094.1:57855-64357 GCF_001263595.1 Phalaenopsis equestris
AGTTTAAAGGTTGGGTTCAAAAAGAAATTGAAGTAAAGAGAGAAGAAATTGAAGAATCAAAAGATGATGCTGCAAAAGATTCTGAGAGAACTATTTCTCTGCTAAAAATTGATTTAGAAGAACCACCACCTCCATTTTCTCAGAAACTTCATCAACAAAAGTTGGATAAGCAATGGATAAGCAATTTTCAAATATTTAAGAATCTTACAATTAATATTCCATTTCCTGAAGCCTCAGAACAAATGCCAAGCTATGTAAAGTTTATGAAAGAGCCAAGCTATGTAAAGGCTATGTAAAGTTTATGAAAGATATTCTCAATAGAAAAAGGAAGTTTAAAGATATTGAGACTATTGCACTTTGTGAGGAGTGCAGTGTGATAATTTAGAAGAAGCATCCTAAAAAACTTTAAGATCCTAGTAGCTTTACAATTCCATGTGCAATAGGAGACAGATTTTATGAGAAAGCCTTATGTGATTTAGGTGTAAGCATTAACCTTAGCATTAACCTTATGCCTTAACCTTATGCCATTGTCAATATTTAAAAGATTGGGATTAGAAAAAATAACCCCTACTACTGTAACTCTGCAGTAGAATTATGCCAACATCCAATAAATTTATTCCCTAAAGGAGTTATAGAAGATGTCATAGTGAAAGTGGATCAATTTATCTTTTTTGTTGATTTCATTGTGTTGTTGATCTTTTTTGTTGATTTCATTGTGCTAGATATGGGGAAGATAAAGAGATACCTATTATTTTGGGGATACCTTTTCTAGCCACACGAAGAACGATCATAGATGTGCAAAAAGGAGAATTAACAATGCACGTCAATGATCAAACTATTACTTTTAACATTTTAAGATCAATGAAATACCCTGCAAAAGGTAAAGATGATGAATATTTTAGAATGTATGTCATAAGATATCTAAGTGAATGTCACTTCAAGACTAATTATGAAGAAAAATTTGAAGAAAAAGATTTGAAACACATACAAGAAGAGGAATTAAATCAATGTGAAGATCTTTTTAAGGAAGATTCAAACTATGTTCGAGAAAGTTTTGAAGTTTTGGGACACGATAGACAAAGATAAATCATTTTGTCCATCTATTGAAAAACCTCCAGAACTAGAGTTGAAATTACTTCCTGATCATTTTAAATATGCCTTTTTAGAAGATTCCTCTACTTTACCTGTTATAATTTCCTTAAAATTAATAATGGAAGAAGAAGAAAGGTTCATGAAAATTTTAAAAAATTTTAAGAAAGCCTTTGGATGAACATTGATATAAAAGGAATCAGTCCTTCAATTTGTATGCATAGAATTCATATGGAAGAAAACTGTAAACCCAGGGTTGTCTGCAAAGGTGATTGAATCCTGTTATGAAAGAAGTTGCTAAGAAAGAAATCTTAAAGTGGTTAGATGATGAAATTATCTACCCTATTTCAGATAGTGCATGGGTTATTCCCATTCATTGTGTTCCTAAGAAAGGAGGAGTAACGGTAACTGTAAATGAACATAATGAGTTAATACCTACTAGACAAGTTACAGGGTGGCAAATATGCATTGATTATAGAAAACTAAATCTTGCCACTAAGAAAGATCATTTTTCATTACCCTTTCTAGATCAAATGTTGGATAGACTAGCTGGGCATAAATACTTTTATTTTCTAGATGGATATACTGGTTCTCACCAAATTCAAAAATCTCTTGAAGATCAAGAGAAAACAACATTTTCCATTTCTTATGGTACTTTTGATTTTATAAGAATGCCCTTTGGTTTATGTAATGCCCCTGCTACATTTCAAAGATGTATGATGGTAATTTTTTTGTGATTTAATTGAAAAAGAGACTGCAGTCTTTATGGATGACTTTTCAGTGTTTGGAACTTCATTTAACTCATGTTTAGAACATTTATCCAAAGTTCTTAAGCATTGTGAAGAAACAAATTTTGTCCTTAATTGGAAAAAATGTCAATTTATGGTAGCAGGAGGAATTGTATTAGGTCATCAAATATCAAAAAATGGTATGGAAGTAGATCCTACTAAAATTCAAGTGATCGCTAATTTATCTTATCCAACAAATATATGGAAAATTAGGAGTTTTTTTAGGACATGTTGGATTCTACAGATGATATATTAAAGACTTTTCAAAGATTGTTAAGCCTTTATGCCATTTACGAGAGAAAGATGCAATTTTTAAGTTTGATGAGAAATGCCTAAAAGCTTTTAAATTATTAAAAGAAAAATTAATCACTGCACCAATTATAATTTCACTAAACTGGAAAAAATTTTTTGAATTAATTTGTGATGCTAGTGATTATGCTATTGGAGCTGTTTTAGGACAAAGATATGATGATTTTAGAACAAAAAATATGGCAAATTTAATTTTCCCTTCAGAATGTCCAATAGATTTTCAAAAATGCTCGAGGCATGACCCTGGACCAACTTGAAGATCTCTTAAAATATTCGAAGTTCATTTTGGACTTATCATATTGTTCCATTAATCATCCAAGGTTGAAGGGTGACTGCACCATTACTTAGTGAAACTTAAGAATTTAATTATCTCGAGGATAAGATACTCGATTAATAATTTGATTTTTCGTTTAAAGGTTATGTGAGTGGGTGCCTCTAAGGCAAGTTTAGGTCATTTAAAGATTGTGGTGGTTAAACCTATTTTAGGATTCTAAGGTCATACAATATAAGCCCTAACCTATTTTAGGATTCTGAGGTTGTCGTTTGTCACAACCTAAATCCTCACATCTTCTAAGCTATTTGTGTGATCGTTTCACATGAATGTAAGCCCTAATTGATAAAAGTAGCACGATGAAACATTCAAAAATTTCTCTTCTAAATTGAAAACAAACAATTGGATAGCTTGGGAAGTCTTCGAGGCTCTCCTCAAGATCTGTGACATCCCCTAGTCTCTCTTTCTTTGGATTCCATAGTATGTTCCAAATTTGAGGCATTCCCATTTCATGCCTCTTTGTCCAATCTTGTTGAAAAGTCCTATCCCTTTGAACTCATTGAAGATCATAACCCCTGATTTTTATCAAGAGTTTTATTAGGTGGCTACGGTTATCTAAGATGTAATTAACTACAAGGGCTTACCTTTGTAAAAAACTTTCAAGAACCAAACTTAATATAAACCCTATTTAGTTTTTCATATTAAATACGAAAGCTTGTGGGCTTAAAATAATATGGTTTCATAGGCCAAATAGATGTCATATATTTCCTAGTTAATTTTATTGAGCTTTAACATCAAGCCATGTGTCCATCTTTTGAGAGGGACACATAACTTAAGATGCAGCGCTCTTTCATTTAAACTTTGAAAAATATGGCATCGGTTTGATTTCATAGTTTTTTAAACTATATATATAATATATATATAAATTAAATGTCCCTCCAAAGCGGGCCATTGGATCTCCATTCCGGCGACCGACAGCTTCCACAGGATGACCCCCCCTAAAAATGTGCCAACAACGGGTGGACTGGTAGAAGTTTTGCTCATGCATGGATCCTAGAACCCCTCCTCAGAAATCAGGGTAAGTTTTGCCTCTACTTCTTCTAATCTCTTCTCTCCTAACGTAGAAAAGTTCTATGCTTACGCTGGTTGGTGTTACAGCATTGAGTCCTTCTAAGCGGTGCATATAGTACTTATTCCTCATTAGCATTGTCTAAGCTTCTTTTCTGTGTGGTGATCATAGAATGTAAATGGATGGTTCCGCCTATTGGACGTTGTAGCTTTTCTGCTTTCTTCTTTTTCAGTGAGGAGCCTTCTTTAGTACTAATTTTGTACAGTGATGGTAACCCTTCTGTCTTCCGGTGGCTGATTATGCTCATCAGGGGACCCTCATAGTCTACATTGACTTGACCATAGTCCAGGTCAAAGTTTGCGATGCCTTTATGGGCTGCTCTTTCTTAATTTAGTGCAAGATTCAAGCTGTGTTTAAAGGCAAAAATCAGCTTCTGCCCCAACATTTTTCTGGAAAAGACATAAAGACATCAGCGCGTTGAAATTTAGAAAAAACAAGAACAATAACAAACTAGTTATTAAAAAAAAATTTAAATTTATATAAGTGTAATTCTATAATATATTTAATTTAATTTAGTGAAGTTTCAAAATCGAAATTAAAATAAGTAAATTCAAATTTTCATTTTATTAAGGTTAACTTTACTACAAAATTTTTAACCCAATGACAGATGCTAACCTAACAAAAATCCCCAAAAGAAGTAGCATGTTTAAATATTCATTTCAACAAGTATCATGTTGTGTAGTATATCTTCAAATATTGAACATTAATCAACAACATAGGCCTTTCACTCGGAAATCCATCCGCTGGTAAGATCCTCCTGAATAGACTCATTCTATGATAATTGGTCCCTCTCACATTGGTTCGAATATTCCAACTATCTTGTTGTATGTATGAATATGCCTTCTGAAAATGAGTGCCAGATCACCAACTTTGAACGCCCTCAGGCAGACCAATTTGTCATGAGCTTGCACAATCCTTTCTTCAACGACAACATCCAAAAAATTAGATTATTTGACTTGGGTTTCTGTGGTCCTACATTTACTTGGAGAAGGAAGGAGCTGTGGGAAAGGCTGGATAGAGTTCTGGCCAATGACAACTGGATCCAACAGTTCTTGCAGACATCTGTTACCCATTTAAGCCTTGCTGGGTCTGATCACAGGCCTTTACTTATTACTATTGGGAATAAGATGGCTAACCAGAAAAGCTCCTTCAGATACTTGAATTTTTGGTCTCAGCATTTAACATTCTTGAATATTTTTAAAGATCAGTGGACTAAAGACCTTCACCCTGACCCATTTATCAACCTTTGGTTTAATCAGAAGAGGGTTGCTCAAGCCCTTAAACTGTGCAGCTGGAATACCTTTGAAGACCTCCTACAGATTGTTGATAAGGCTGAAAAGGAGGTAACTGAGCTGGAGGAGGAGCATAGAAAAGGAAGGATTGATGAGGCTGTTCTCCTTGAAGCTAATGAGAGACTTCTAAATGTCATCCAGTGGCAGGACCACTTCCTTCAACAAAAGGCTGCAAAAACTAAATTTGCTGATGGAGATAGGAATATTAAATTCTACCATGCCTGCATCAAATATCAAAGGAAATGCAACACTATACACTCTAACAAAGATCATAATGGTACTTGGCTTAGGAAGGATGAGGACATTGCTGAAAGTGCTGTGCAGTATTGCCAAAGCCTAATGAATGAGACCACTAGGGATAGAGAACAAATTGATAGAAATTTGTTCATTGACAGCAAGAAGTACACTGCCAATATGCACTTAACTGATATCCCTGATGAGGAAGAGATAAAGGCTGCTTTGAATTCTATTGACAGTTACAAATCAGCTGGACCTGATGGGTTTACTTCTGACTTCTATAAGAAGACTTGGGATGTCATCAAGGAAGATGTGATCATAGCTATTCAACACTTTTTCAAAGGAAACTCACTCCCTAACTATTTCAGTGCCTCTACTATTATTTTTATCCCAAAGATTTCTATCAAGGAAAGCTGGAGGTAGTACAAAACTCTAAGTTTAAACAATGTCATAAGTAAGATGATAAGAAAAATCATTGTCAACAGGCTTCAGCCAGTTTTACCTCACCTTATCAGCATTAACCAAGCTGCTTTTGTTAATGGTAGAAGTATTGGGGATAACATCCTTCTAGCTCAAGAACTTCTGCAGGATTTGAGAAACCTTGCAGAGGGGGTAATGCAATCTTTATGCTTGATCTAATGAAGGCTTATGACATGGTTAATTGGGACTTCATCATTGACTGTTTGGAGGCTAGGGGCTTTCCAGGGATTGCTGCAAGATGATTAAAAGATGGCTGGAGGAAAACACAAACTCAGTTTTTATAAATGGTAAATCTCATGGTTTCTTTAAAGCCACTAGAGGACTTAAACAAGGGGACCCTTTGTCCCCCACCATTTTCATACTGGTGTTGGACTACTTTTCTAGACTGATGGACTGCAAGGGGAAGAAGAAAACCTTTAACTCTTATCACAATAGAGCTAGGATGCACATCAACCATCTGATCTATGCTGATGACAATCTGCTGTTCACTAGGGCCTCTAAGCCTGCTACAAAGTACATTATGGGATGTCTGCAACAGTTTCAACAAGTGTCTGGGCTAAAGGTCAACAAGGAAAAATGTGAGATTCTGATTAGCAAAAAAGCCTCTCTACCAATCAAGCAATGGATGCATTCCTACACTGGGTTCTCTAGTCTGAGCCTCCCTTTCAAATATTTGGGGATTGATCTCACCAGTGGAAGAACAAAGCTGATCCAATTTGATGAGGTTATTGATAAAATAACCTCTACTCTTCAGGGGTGGTCTAACTCCTTTTTATCCAATGAGGGTAGGATCACCCTACTGAAGAGCATTCTTACCTCTATCCCCTTGTATGCTCTCCAAGTGGCTACAATGAAAAGAAGCACATCTTTGCTGCTGGAAAGAACCTTCAACAGATTTTTGTGGGCT
>NW_018220094.1:66045-66726 GCF_001263595.1 Phalaenopsis equestris
TATATATATATACATATATATATGTGTATATATATATATATACATATATATATGTGTATATATATATATATACATATATATATATATATATATATATACATATATATATGCTTATATATCTATATATATATATATACTTATATATCTATATATATATACAATGTTTTGTTTTCTCCCTTTTTTTGTGTTGAGGATGTAAGTGGATGGGTCACCCTGACTGCTGGGCTTACCTAAACAAACTAATAGACTGGAATAAGTTCCCCAGGATTCTGCAGACCACAACTTACATGGGTGCCAACCAATTCAAAATCATCAAGGTGAGATGGGAGAGACCTCCTTATCCTTTCATTAAAATAAACACTAATGGAAGCTACACAAACAAGAGAGCAGGCATTGGGGGAATTTTCAGAGATCATAAAGGGAAAACTTTGCTGTTTTACAAGGCCCCTTATATTGTTGATGATGCTTTGGAAACTGAAGCTGCTGCACTTTTCTGGGCTTTAAATTTTGCCAAAAAGAATAATAGTGGATTTTTGCTGAAGTGGACTCCTCCTTGCTGGTGGAGTTACTTAATTCTAAGATGTCTTCCTCTTGGCATATCAATCAATGGATCCACAGAATTAAAAAGCTCAGCACTGAAAGTAAAATCCATTTCTCTTTTGTGTATAGGGAAGCTAATAG
>NW_018220094.1:67288-95025 GCF_001263595.1 Phalaenopsis equestris
ACTAAACTTCAATTTTTACATATATATATATATATATATATCATTGCAGGCCAATAATGTGCGACTCTTTTAATCTTCATTTTTATCATTGACCCTAGCTGGTGAGCTCTACACAATCTGACATGTACTTCTTTGATGATATTTTGTGCTTCGACTCTGCTTAGACATCTCAGCTACATCTGATCAAATAATCTCCTTTAGAGGACATCACCCACTAGAGCATATGACATAACTCTACTTGTGATGTGATATGCTTCAAACTTGTGTTCTTGTAGCTTTCTTGTTTGCAAATATTCTATCAGTGGCCTGCGCCAATCTTCGTTAATGTCGGCTACTACAATCATCATCTCTTCTTCTTTTCTGAGCTTGTGTAGATTGTCAAGGTCAATTTTTGACAAAATTCAGCATCCTTGCACTGTAATATCAATGGAATCCTCCGGTGGACATGCTAGTTCCTTAGCAAGTTTAGCTAGAGCGTCGGCATGGGCGTTATCTCCCTGAAGAATCTTGTATAGGGTCACACTAGGGATCTATTCCAGTTGCTTCATTGTATACTAATGATATTCTGCTAATCTCGACTTCAAGATCTTGTTCTATCTTGCAACTTATTAAATAACGAGTTTTGAGTTGCCATAGTCAATCTCCACTATGTCTATTGAAATTGCCAATTCTAGTCCGACGATTAGTGCTTCATATTTTGCTTCATTATTTATGCAATACTCTATCAAGTGATAAGAGAATCTCAACATACCTTGATCTGGTATGATGAAAATCAAACAAATTCCTACTTTCCCTGGTATAACTATCTCTGATCTTTTGTCCTTTCTGACTGATGAAGCTCCATCAAAGTACATTTCCCAATGTTTGGCACTCGACTGCTTCACTTATAGTATTGCTCATCTAGTAGATCGTCATTGAGAGAGGACCCAACTAGAGGTGGGCATACTGCAAGAAAATTTGCTAAAATATGTCCCTTGATAGCACAGAGTGGAACAAAAGTTATATCAAATTGCAATAAAATCAACGACCACCTTGTTAAAAATCTAATACGACCACCTTGTTAAAAATCAACGACCACCTTGTTAAAAATCTAATAACTGTTGGTAGGGTCATCAAAAATTGCAATGGATTAACTTTTGAAATAACGAGTTCCTTTTGAGAAAGCATCTAATGTCTAAGCTTGTGGGCGACAAAAATTAGAACTAGGCAATGTTTCTCAATAGTTGGATACTTTACATCTGTCGGTATTAGATGGAGACCAAGTAATAGAGTGCATTTTAGTTACCCTCATCACTGACTTGAGCTAACAGAGCTCCAAGAGAGTTGTCTAAGGCCGCAGTATAAAGTATCAATGGTCTTCCCTGTATAGGGGCTGCCAAAAAAGGAGGAGTCATTAATGTTTCTTACGTCCTCAAAGGCATGTTGGCATATCTCTTCCCAAAACAAATTTTGCATCCTTTTTAATTAATGTTGAGAAGGGCTGACACCTACATGAGAGATTAGAAATAACACACCTCAGGTATGCCAACTTTCCTTAGAAGGAACATAGTTGTTTCACAATTTTGGGTGGAGGCATTTTCAAGGTATCTTTAAGCTTATCTGGGTCAATCTTGATTCCCTGATGACAAACAATGAATCCTAGAATTTTCTTGGAGGTGACACCAAAGGCACACTTTAACGGATTCATCTTAAGAGTGTAATGCTGTAATCATTCGAACACGATCCTCAAATTGTATAAGTGGTCTATTCTCAATTTACTCTTGATGACCAAGTCATCCACGTACTACTCCACCTAGTTTTGGATGAGTTCATCAAAGATCATCATTGCTCGTTGATATGTTGCTTCGACATTCTTTAACACGAATGACATTACTGTGTAGCAAAAAATCTCAATCGGTGTTCTAAAGGCTGTAAGTGTTGCATCTTCTTGAGACATCTTGATCTGATTGTATCATGATGATCCATCCATGAAGGAGAAATCTCTTGTGTTGATGCGATGTCCTCAATAAAATCTGGTATATGAAATGGAAACTCATCTTTTAAACTTTTTTTATTTAAATCCTTAAAATCGACACACACTCTGATTTTTCCATTCTTCTTCATGACCGGCATGACGTTGTCTAGCCACGTCGGGTATTGTTATTCTCACACAAAGTTAGTGTCTATTAATTTCATTACCTTAGCAATAACTTGCTGATCTATTTCAATGTGAATCCTTTTGGGAGCTTATTTCAGTGGGGTCATATCTTTGTCCACTCCGAGATTATGAATTGCAATTTTTGCTGATAGCCCTGACATTTCATCATAGCTCCAAGCAAAGTAATTTTTAAATTTTGACAATAACTTGATTATTTCTGTGGATTCTTCCTTGCTGAGTAGCAAAATTATGAAGATAGGTCGGAGCTGCTCCTCAGTCCCAAGGTTGACTTCCTTCAATTCGTTGATAGTTGAATTACTCTCTTCTTCAAATTTTTGCTTAGCAACATTTGTTGATCTTCAGAGTCATCCTCTATATTGAGGAAATCCTCTTCCGACTTTCTAGTAACAACCATACAAAATTCTTAGTCATCAACTGATCCTATAATACCAAATCAAAGACCCTCTTTTGAGTTAGGAGCTCGACATTTCACATTCCACAATTTCTCAAAGCGTTGTAGCTTATCCTTTGGCACATATCCCTATTGAATTAACATTTATACACAAGGAAAAAAGTAACTAAAAGGTAATTCCATTAATTTATTAGAATCCTCTTCCAAATTTACATGAATTTTAGATTTTAGAACTAGATGAATTTTAGAACTAGTAGAAGGGGAAGCATGGTAAAACTTGATCAGCTTCAAACCAATACTATAAACTTCCTTGACCTCTAAAATTTTAACTTTTTGAGGGTGGATCAGAGTAAGGGTCATGACATGCACATAGTGGTTTATTTGATTAAACATCGACTCGTATTTACTTTTCTCCACATCCTCAAAGGAAATCTCAAACTGAGTCTTCTTCTATTTTGTCATGACATGCACGTAGAACTTTCTTCCACGTCAAGGTTAATGGTCGGCCTAGTCCGTTCAACAATCATGTTGTTTCTTCCTCATCCACGTCCCCAGCCTCGATCTCAGGTGGTGGGCTAAAAGAATCTCTACCAACACATTGTGAAGAAATGGTAGTTGATTTTTGAAGTGGAGTTGAATAACCTTGCTCTTATGATCATTCTAAATCTTCCATCTCATTTGCAATAACTTCACAGGAAAAGACAGTCTTCTTTGGAAGTGCATAGTAGGTAGCGTCTTGGTAGATGCCCACTACATGAACTAAAAATGATTGTAAATCTCCCTTGAAACAATGTTCTTTTCCTACTTTAGAATACTTGATGCACTGGTTTAAAGATGACAAAGTCATGATATGCCTCTTGAATCCATGGTCGACCAAGTAAAGTATTGAAAGAGGTCTCTGCATCAATGATATGAAAGTTTGTGATTGTCACTAACTCTTCAAGTTTTGTTAACAATGTAATCAATCCAAGGGCTCTTTATCCCTTCTAATTAAATCCTTTTAACATCATCTTATCGGTTGTGAGGTCTTCAGCATCAATATCAATGTATGTCAACTTCTGTAGACTCATTAAGTTGAGTGGCGCTCGGGGATCTACTAAAACTCTGGACAATACAAATCTATCAATACTAATGGAGATGTAGAGTGGTCAGTTGTGGTCAGTGGTGTCGAGCAACAAGTCTTCATCTGTGAAGGTTATCCTAGGTTGTTCTTTTAATGGACAAACTTCATCTGAGGATGTGTTGGCCAACTAAGCTAAGCAAATCTTTGGATCAAGTAAAGCACTAACCAGAGACTCTCTCATTTCCTTTGACATGATCAGAGCATTGTAGATGCTTAGTTTTGTCGACAACCTTCAAAGATGAGCTAGTACATTATAATCCACATTATGTAATCCTCCAATCTTTACTTTTTTATGTGTCTCTTCCAGTTGCGGAGGTGGAGGTGGCCTTTCTTGAGTGACTATTTGTTTTCCTTTATCCATTGGAGTTGTTCTCGAGGATAATACCTTCCCACTTCTTAAGTTAACCTCTATGATTTCTTATTCTTCTTCTTGTGATGCTGTTGGCAAAACTTTTGGTGTGTCTTCTACATTAAAAAAATCCAAGTTGATGGCAAGCGGTGCACTGTGGTACTGGAGGACTGGTTCCTCAATCTCAGTGTTATCATAACCGGTGTTGTCGACATCTTCTTCATTCCTATCGGCATGTTCATTGGACATAAATATGATTTGAGGATTGGTTTAGAAATAATGATCGGAGTTATATTGGTCAAAGTCAACGGGCAAGATGCTGGTGGGGCCTTCCAGTCTCTTTAACTGTCTTAAACTTTGGTGACACAAAACCCTTAGGGTAGGGCATGACATAGAACTCCTTCGACTAAATTCTACCAGTTCAAGTTGATGCACCACCCCAAGATTGGGCTAAGGCCTCCTAGACTTATTGTTTGACCATCTGCTTGATATCTTTCTTTGGTATTGTACTCTCGGTGGAATCTTTCTTTTGTTGGGCGTCTCTGTTGATGGAAGCAATCTCTTCTTTCATTGATAATGTGTATTATCTAAGGTTGATTGCTCTCTAGCAAATCCATTTGTTGCAATTGTGATTGTTAGTGCATTGTAGCCATAACGGTAATGGCGGGAGACTTTTCTTCCATCCCTTTCTCCATTTGGCTAATATACTCGTCTATTATCAAGACAACCCTACGCAAACCATCGGTGGTGTTCCCTTCCATAAGTGGTTGGGCTTCACGCGAAGATTTAGCCTCTTTAGTCTCGACGACATTAATATCCATAAGCTACTCATCGAGGTAATCATTAAAAACAAAATTTTTATCATGCATAGCTACTCCATGCTCTTTGGCTAACTCAGAAATCTTAGCTCTGAGCTTTTTAAGTTTTTCTTCAATTATTCTTTTTAAGAGTATCTTGAGATCTGGAGGACTCTCCTGAATACCCTCCCTCTGTACATCAGACTTGGTAACAATGGCTGCAATGACACCTGATGCATTGGGCTCTGACTTTATTCCACAATCTTGCCCTGCAGGCTCATCAAACTGTACTGGTATGACACCCTTGGGTACCAAAACCTTCTTCTCCGATGGTTATGTCTTAAGATGAGGTGTGTCAAAAGAGGCATCGATGTGTCGGAGAGAGGCATGTTCCCTGTGGTGCATATCAAATACAACATTAGGTGGCTTCTTTACTCTCTCTCCTTTTTCAGAACATTCTTATGAGCAACAAGTGGTAGTTTCCTCGAATACAGACGTGACTTGGCCAGTCGACATCGTGCAGACCTCGGAGAAATAATGATAACAAAATTGGTGGTACTGACGGTAGTACCAACCCAGCTTCCTAGACAGAATCTGAAGGGGAATGTGAGCTGGCAAAACATCAGCTGATTCTTGAGACTGTCGGGTAAATTTAACATCCTTCAAAATTTCTTTTTTCATTCGGGGGGATACCGCGCATCCCACCCGCATAAGCAGCTCAAAAATTAAACATCCTTCTTTGACAGTCAATCTCCAAAATGTTGTATGGTCTTTGGTGACAAAAGTTGGTTTCTCCATCTCCTCATCACGACCACGAAGTAATGGTAAAGCAACAACAATCTTCTGAATACTTTCCTAACCATAGGTTGGTGCAAGAACACCCCATGCAATTGGCACTGGTGACATCTACTGGTTATATCCATGCAGTTAGACATCATTGCCGGCCAATAATATCCAAGTCTCTTAATCTTCATTTTCATTTTTGGCCCTGACTAATGAGCACCACACAATCCGGCATGTACTTCTTTGACCATATTTTGAGCTTTGGCTCTGCATAGGCATCACAGCCACATCTAGTCGAATGATCTTATGTAGAGGACATCACCCACTAAAGCATACGACAAAGCCCTTTTTGTGATGTGGTATGTTGCTGACTTTTCTTTCAGCAGCTTTCCAGTTTGCAAATATTCTATCAATAGTTGTGCTAATCTTTATTGATATTGGCAATCACGATCATCATTTCTTTTGAGGTTATGTAGATTTTTAAAGTCGATTCAAGACAAAATTTGTCTTCCTTGTACCATAATGTCAATAGAATCCTTTAGGGTACATGCTAATTCCTATGTAAGTTTTGTCAGGGCATCAGCATGGGCATTATCTCGTCTAGGAATCTGGTAGAAAGTTACATTGGGAATCTGCTCCAGCAGCTTCATTGAGTGCCAATGGTATTCTGCTAACCTTGGTTTCAAAATCTTGTACTGTCCGACGACTTGCTGGATGACTAGCTGAGAATCGTCATAGATGGGAATGTTTGTTATATCCATCAAGATTGCCAACTCCAATCGGGTGATTAACGCTTCATACTCTGCTTTGTTGTTGGCACATGGCTCTGTCAGGTGATATGAGAACATCAGCATACCCTTATCTAGTGTGATGAAAGTCAAGCCAATCCCTGCTTTGCCTGGTATAGCTGTGCCTGCTCCTTTGTCTTTTCTGGCTGATGAAGTTCCGTCGAAGTACATCTCCCAATGTTGTGCACTGGAGAAATCCATCTATAATACTTTCTCACTTGGTAACTCATTGTTAAGAGGGGACCCAGTTGGAAGTGGGTGTGCAGCGAGAAAATCTGCTAAAATCTATCCCTTGATAGCACGGAGGGGAACAAAAGTTATATCAAACTGCAAAAAAATCATCGTCCATCTTGTTAGACGTCCAGAGAGTGTTGGTCTGGCCATCAAATATTGCAACTGATTAAATTTGGAAATTAGGGTAATCTTATGGAAAAACATGTAATGTCTACGCTTTTGGGTGGCAAAAATTAAAGCTAGGCAATGCTTCTTAATAGGTGTATACCTTACTTTCATCAGTATTAGATCTCAACTCAAGTAATATAGTGCATTTTCTTTACCCTCATCATTGACTTTTGCTAAGAGGGCTCCAAGAGAATCATCTAAGGCCGCGGTATAAAGTAATAAAGGTTTTCCTGGAATAGGGCTTGCCAAAACAGGAGGTGGCATCAAATATTGCTTAATATCCTCAAAGGTCAGCTGACATTTCTCTTCCCAAAGAAATTTGGCATTTTTTTTAACTAATGTTGAGAAGGACTGATACCAAACTGAGAGATTAGAGATAAAGCATCTCAGATATGCCAATTTTCCTTGGAGGCAATGTAGTTGTTTCAAGGTTTTAGGCAGAGACATCTCCAAGATAGCTTTAAATATATCCAGGTCGATCTTGATACCCCGATTATTGACAACGAATCCTAGAAATTTTTCGGAGGTAACGCCAAAGACGCACTTTAAGGGATTCATCTTAAGGTCATTTCGTCGTAACCGTTCGAACACAACACTAAAATCATACAAATGGTCTATTTTTTTTTACTTTTGATGACCAAATCATCCGCGTAGCATTCCACTTGGTTTTGAATGAAATCATAAAAAATCTTCGTCTCCGGTGTTCTTCAACCCAAACGGCATCACCGTGTAGCAAAAGATCCTAATTGGTGTTATAAAGGCTGTAAGTGATGCATCCTCTGAAGCTATTTTGATTTGGTTGTATCCTAACGATCCATCCATGAAGGAGAAAATTTCATTTATTGAAGCGATATCCATCATCATTTCTGGTTTTGGCAGTGGAAATTCATCCTTTGGACATGCTTTGTTCAAATCCCTTCAGTCGACACAAACACGGATTTGTCTTTTTTTCTTCTTGACCGGCACAATGTTGGCTAATCATGTGGGGTATTGCTCTTCTCTTACAAAATTAGCATCTACTAATTTCTTCAGCTCAACCATGACTTGTTGTTCTATTTCTAGACGCATCCTTCTTGGAGCTTGTTTCACTGGGCTCATATCTTTGTCCACCCGAGGTTTATAAAATGAAACTTTTGCTAACAGTCCTGGCATTTCATCGTAACTCCATGAAGAGTAATCTATGAATTTTGTTAACAGTCTGATCTATTCTAAAGATTCTTCATCGTTGAGTAGAGAATATATAAATGTAGGTCGAGGCTGCTCTTCCATCCCGAGGTTAATTTCCTTTAATTTGTAAATAGTTGATTTGATTTCTTCCTCAAATTCTGGTAGAGCATCTTCTATTTGCTGATCAGTATAGTCATCCTCCACATCAAGGCAATTCTCTTCTGATCCACTAGTAACAATCATACAGAATTCTGAATCATTGATTATTCCGACTATACCAAATTTGAGACCCTCTTTCGAGTTGGGAGGTTGACTTTTAATATTCCATAATTTTTCAAGAAGTTGTAATTTATCTTTTGGCATTTGTTTTGGCAAATGCCCTTGATGAATTAACTTTTGTACAGAAGGCGAAAAGTAACCAAAAGAAAATTCCATTAATTCATTAGGATCCTCATCTAAATTTACATGATTTACAAGATTAGTAGAAGTAGAAGCACAGTAAAACTTGACCGGTTCTGAACAAGCGCTACAGACTTCCTTGACCTCTAAACTCTTGACTTCTTGAGGGAGAATCAGAGTAAGGGTCATGGTAATCAAATAGTGGTTTATCCAATCATACATTGTCTCATATTTTCTTTTCTCCATATCTTCTAAGGATATCTCGTACTTAGGTTTCCTTTATTTTACCATCATTATTTCATCTTTAGAATTTTCTTCATCATCAATGCTGATGGTCAGCCTAGTCCGTTCAATGGTTAAATTGGTTCTTCCTCGTCCACATCCCCGGCTTCGGCCTCGGGTGCGCGAACTAAAAGAACCCCCACCAACTTGTCGCAAAAGAGTGGTGGAAGGTGGAAGCAAAAGAGTGGTGGAAGATCGCCGAAGCAGAGTTGAATGACCTTGCCAATGTAATTCTTCTGAATCTTCACTTTTATTTATGACAACTTCACGAGAGAAGACGACTTTCTTTGGAGGCGCGTAGTAGGCGGCATCTTCATGAATATCAACTTCATGAACTAAAAATAGCTGTAAAAATAGCTGTAAATCTCCCTTTTGCAGATCTCCTTTGATGCAATGTTCTTGTCCGTCTTTGTAGTACTTGATGCACTGGAGTGGAGACAACGAAACCATGTTGTGTTCATGAATCCACGGTTGACCCAGTAGAGTGTTAAAAGAGGTCTCGGCGTCAAAGATATGGAACTTAGCGATTGTTACTAGTTCTCCAACTTTTATAATGAATGTAATGGATCCAAGTGCTCTTTCTCCCTTTTTGTTGAATCCTCTTAGCATCATTTTATCACCCTTAAGCTCCTGAGCTTCAATGTCTAAATAGACCAATGTTCGTAGACTCATCAAGTTAAGTGATGCTCCAGAATCTACTAAAACTCTACAAAACACAAATTATCCGATGTTAACTGAGATGTAGAGTGAACGATTATGGCCGGTGGTACCATGCAGTATGTCTTCATCTTTGAAGGTTACCCTAGACCATTCTCTCAACGGGCAAAGTTCATCTGAGGATGTTCTAGCCAACTGGGCTAAGCAAATCTCTGGGTCAAGCAAAGCTGTAACCAGAGACTCTCTCATCTCCTTTGATAGAATTAGAGCATTGTAGATGCTTAATTTGGTCGGTAGCTTCCTAAGATGTACTAGCACGTTGTAGTCCACTTTGTATGACCCTCAATTTTTTTCTTGGTTATGTGATTCTTCCAATGGCGGAGATGGAGGTAGCTCTTCTCGAGTTACTATTTCTTTCCTTTATCCATCGGAGCTGTTCTCTGAGGTAACACTCTCTCGCTCCTTAAGTTCACTTCTGTGATTTCTTCTTCCTGAGATACCATTGTTGAACCTTCTAGTGTTTCTTCTCTATCGTAAAGATCTAAGATGATGGCAAGTGGTGCACCGTTGTGCTCGAGGATTGGCTCCTCACTCTCGGAACTATCGTAGTTGGTATTTTTGATGTCTTCTTCGGTCTTGGTAATAGGTTAATCAAACTCAAGTACGATTTGAGGATCGTTTTGGGAATTGAGATTGAAGTTAGATTGCTTACAATCGATTACACTATCACTAAAAACAGTCAAAACAAAATCAAAATCATAATCATTACCTTCTAGTGTTACTGACCCTAGAGGGTAAAAAGATAATCATACAAGGTCAAAGGTTCGAGGATTTTCTTTCCCAAATCTGAGACAACTAATCTAGTTGAGGCAGTCCCTATCCTACCACCCATTCTATCAATCCTCGTGGTGGTATTCTTCTTCTTCTTCCTCTTTGCTGATGACTCTTCTTCCTCTTTGATGATGATGGATCTTCTGGTGAAATCTTCATCTCGGGCTTGGCAGACTGAAGAATCTAAATGGAGGCTTCCCATGAAGTGGACTGGATTTGGTTCAGTATTTTCTTGGACGATTTGTTCCAGGCTGTACTCCATCCATATTTTCCAGTATATGGGTCAATCAGAGAGATTGGCTCAGCTGTAATCATATTTATAGAACCTTTTTCAGGTTCTTTTAATTATTCTTTCGGGATTGTTATATTCCCTTCTTTAAGGTTCCTCTAACGCAATCTTTAAAGACGAAACATTCCTCTATTGTGTGTCCAAGAAACCTGTGGTATGGGCAATAATTTGGTTAATCCTTCTTGTTGACCTCTTTGGGTTTTTTTGGATCTGGTAATCTGAACTTAGGCTTCTTCATCAGAATTCAGAACATTTTGGGTACGTCTTCATCTTTGAAGGACTACACCGCTTTCCTACATTCCACAATGGAAATTTTTTATTCTATGTTTGGTATGATCCTCCCTGAGGTGGTTGCTGGCTAGACTGGCCATACCATTGTGTCTATTGTTGAGCGTGATGCGATGAAGACTGACAAGAATTTTTTGCATGTATCTTCATTGACTATTTTCCTTTATCGACGAATGTCACTGTTATGGATTTCTTTCAAATACTCTAGTCTTCTTAGACTTCTCAAACTTCTCATGAGAATCCATATGTTTGACTTCTTCTTGAAGATTGCTAGCTTTGCTGAGTAACTTCTCGAAGGATTTAATGGTGAGTCCCTTGAACATGAAAACTACGTTCTCATGGATGCTTTTGAGTAAGATCTCAATCGTGTGATGTTCCTGTAGCTGAGGTTCATATTTCATGCTAAGGTATTTCATGCTCCACCTCATAATATAGTCCACTAAATTTTCATTGGGCTTTTTCTTCTCTACTACGAGATCTCCAATAGATACATGATGTTGTGCTACGACAAATATTTTTATGAACAATTGTTCTAACTCGAAAAATGTCTTGACTGATCCACTGAGTAGTTCGACATACCAATCTAAAGCGATTCCTGATAGGCTGCTGACAAACTATCGGAAAAGCAAAGCTTCATTATCTTCAGTATTACCATAACTGGCTAAGAAATTTACTATATTCTATCTAGGATTTTCAGTCGCGTCAAATATCTTAAAGTTTGGTGACACAAAACCCTTAGGGTATGGTACAACATTGAACTCCTCCGAGTAAGGTCTACCCTTCAAAATCATTGCACCACCCTTAGATTGGGCTAGTGCCTTTCGAACTTGCGCAACCATTTGTTTAAATTCCTTTTCTAGTATTGTCCTTGATGGAGAATCCTTCTTCTATTGATCATCTTTGTTTGCTGAGGCGACTTCTTTCCTCTCATCCGTAATATATATAATATCCGGTTGATTAACTTATGGAGGCTAACTGTGGTGGTTGAGATTGTCCTTGAACTATGGCCATGGTGGTCATGGCAGCGGCCATCTCTTCCATTCTTTTCTCCATTTGGCTGATTTGCTCGTCCCTTAGGAAAACAACCCTATGCATCTCATTTATGGTATTCTCTTCGACAAAAGGTTGAGCGTCGTAACCTTTTCTTCAATTATTGATTCTTGTAGCATCTTGAGATCTGAAGGACTTAGTTGGATCTCCTCTACTTATTTCTCCATCCCGCTAGCAATTGTTATGACAATGTTGGATACTTCAGACTTTGGCTTTATTTTATGATCATTTCTTGTGGGCTTGTTGTACCGTGTCAGCACGACAACCTTGGGTATCCATACCCTTTTCTTTGACGGTGATGTCTTAAGATGGAATGTCTCGGTAGGAACATCAGCATGTCGAAGAAAAGTATGCTCCCCATGGTGTGGACTAGATACGATACTGGGTAACCTTTTCATTTTTTCTTTCAGAATTTTGAGAACATCCGTGTGACTGGTAGCTGGTAGAATTATTGGAATCAGACGTGACTTAACTGGTCGACGTCCTATGGGTCTAGTGACGGTAGAATCGGTAGCAACAATGGTGGAATTAACTCTGCTTCCTTAGCGGAACCAGAAGGGAATGCAAGTAGGCAAAGCTTCAGTGAATTTCTAAGAGCGTCTGGCGGATCTGACGTCCCTTAAAATTCCATTCTTCATGCGAGGGGATACTACACATCCCACTCGTTTGAGTAACTCACCAACTAAACAACCTTCTTTGGCAGCTAGTCACTGGAAAACTAAACAGACTCAGGTGACAGGAGTAGGCTTCTTCCTCTCCCCACCATGTCCATGAGGTGATGGTAAAGAAGTAACCATCTTTTGGATACTTTCATACCCTTTAGTATTCATTAAGGGATGGAACCTACTCCCTTGCAGAGGTAGATAGGTCTCTGGTAATCCTTACTCCTCTTGGTGAGGAATTTCATAAATAGTTACTTCCTCTGAAATTTGGGCTTTAGTAGCCCTCCGAACCTTCCTGTTGCAGTTTCTCCTTTGGGTTTGGGTTAACGGTGTGATACTCAAACTTTATCCAGTTTCAAACACTGACGACAGGAAAAACAACCCTTCAGTCGGGTCTTCAACGATCATAACTGCTTTTCCCTTAGCAGAAACAGGAACAACGGGCTTGGTAGGTGCCATGGAGGTAGTAGTATTGACTTTCTTGTAAGAAGGGAAGTCTTGAGAGTAGTTCAGGTTAAACTCGATAGACGGTTCCTAAACCTCTGGAGCGGCAATCTTCATCACGACGAACGGGGCTTTTCTGAGAATAACATTATGATCTTAAAATTCTGGTCCAAACCTAATGATATTGTAGGCGTTGCGGCTCTTCAGTAGGTTGCAAGAAAAGATGAGTGTTGGGCACGCCATTGCAACAGCTTCAAAAAGAGAAAGCTCTTGGGTTAGTTATTTGGCCAATAGCTTGTAATCTTAGTGTGAGCACTAAAAATTAACGAAGGTTGATCTGTAGACTGGGTAAGTCTTTATCTAGTTTGTGAAAATTTAAAAATTTAGTAAAAGTACTTTAAAAGTAGAAAGATTTAATTAATGCAGTAAAATTAAAAAGTGCGTGCAGCACGACACAATACGACTTAATTTACAGAATAGGAGATCATACTTGAAAGGGAAAAGTGGAGTTCAAGACCCAGTGCGAGATCAACTTAACAATGCACAATGCCTAGGTGGAACTAGTCCACCAACACACCTATTGGGGGTCCAACACCACACAAGGATTTAAAAGTCCTAAGGAACTCCTGAACCTCTTTATTCAAAGGTGGTTGAACAGATGGTCTTAAAGTCCCAAATAGTTGACTGTACCTACCCAAGAAAGAAATGGGTAAAGCATGCCAATGGAAGAAGGGTAATATTATTCATGAGGGACATGAACACATTGCCGATGTATAAAGATAATATTTCCTAATTAATATGGAGAGAGAAGCTTGTCTCCAGCGGAGTTGCCAAAAGTTATCGTCACAATTTTGGTTAAGGAGTTGCCCGTTGGAAGCTGTCGGTTGCCGGAATCAACCTGACCCCGTATTTTTCATAGTTTAAATGAAAAACCACTATAACTCAAACCCTGTATCTATTTCAAAGGATAAACATAAGACTTGATAATGAGGCTCGATCAAATAAACTTAGAAATATAAGACAACCCTTTGGTCTACGAAAGCATTTTATTTGCCGACAAGTTTCCCCTATTTAATACGAAGAATTAAATAGGGTTTATATTAAGCTGGGTTCGGAAAAGCTTCCTATAAGGGCAAACTCTTATAGTTAATTACATCGTAGATAACTGAGTAGATAACTGAAGTCACCAACTGAAGTCACCTAAGAAAACTCTCGAAAGAAATCAGGACATGTTATCTTCAAAGATGTTTAAAATGATAGGACATTTTAACGAGATTGGATAAAGAGGTGTGAAAGGGGAATAGTAGGAATAGTTCAAATTTCGAACATTTATTATGGAATCTGAGGGAGGAAGAACTAGGGGATGTCATAGATCCAGAGGAGAACCTCAGAGACTTCCTAGTCTATCCTTTTATTTGGCTTTAATTTAGGGGAGAAATCTTTAAATGTTTCATCTTGCAAATTTTATTAGTTAGGGCCTACATTTGTGTGAAATGACTACACAAATTGTCTCGAAGATATAAGGATTTAGCTTGTGATGAACGATAACCTCGGGATCCTAAGACGAGTTAGGGCTCATATTGTATGGCAGAGATGTATAAAGGCCTAAAGAAAATGTTGAGGATTTATGTTACATAAGCAAACAACCTCAAAATCCTAAGGCTTGTTGTTTAATTCTAAGAAAAGATATGCTACTATTGACCCTCTTGCTGTTGAAGATGACCGTGCTGCCCACAGTGATAGATCCAAGCTTCTCATCATTACGAGTTTAAGTTTTCTAATGTCACAATTTATAATGTCAAATTAGATGTCCCTATGGTTATGGTTCTTTAACTGTTATGTGGCATATTAAAGTTGATTAGAGTGACACCAGTTAGGATCCTATGGTTCACTCATTTTGGTACCAATATTTTCTATCGGATTCTCTTTGTCCAAATGAATTTGCTAAACTCAACTTAATGAATTTTGTACTTTCATTTAGATCATGTGAAGTCTTGTTAGATTTGTAGGTTACCTCCTTTGAGGGATTCTCAATCATCCAATAGAGACATCTTAGTTTAGTTTCATTTGTAGTTTTGTGATGTTTGTGATTAAATTTTAAGTTGTCTTATATTTTAAATGTTGTGGCGGTGAATTTTATCTTGGTTGATTTTAGTTTTCATTTTGGTTTTATAGCTATCCTAACAGTTCTGGTTTTCATGCAGGGTATGTATGCGAGTTCTATAAACATAAAAGTATAGTGCATAAAGTATAAGAAAAGATGGTTCTATAAACTGTAAAAGAGTGCCTGGCGAGTCTTCTCATTCCACCACCTGAAAGGTTAGTACTTGCAAGGTATGTATAAAATTTTGCAGGGAATTTTATTTGAAGAAGTAGATGAAGGTTCAGCTACCAAACCCTAATTAGGATTTTTATTGACTCTTGGAAGATCTTAGTGTATGATTTTGGAACAAAAATATGGCAAGTCCAATTTACCCTACAGAAAGTCCAATAGATTTCAAAGTGCTCAAGGCATGATCCTGGACCATTTTGAGGATATCTTGAAATATTCTGAGTTAATTTTGGACTTATCATATCGTTCCATTAATCATTCGAGGTTGAAGTGTGACTACCCGTTGCTCGGTGAAACTTGACAATTTAATTATCCCAAGGATAGAATACTCGATTATTCAATTCTTATTTTGTTTAAGAGTTATGTGAGTGAGTGCCCCTAAGGCAAATTTAGGTCATTTAAGATTGTGGTGCCCCCAATTAAGGTTAGGCTTGTAGTTTTTAACGATGTTAATCACCAATCATTTTATCTTCTAAATCCAATTAATTGAGTTTAGACATTGGGCCTCGATTACTTCCAGGCCTTTAACAATCATGATAGGTGAAATGGTGGTCATCAAAATTTTGATTTAAGTGATGTGCATTCTTATCAAATAGTCAAACCATCCATAACTTTGGGCTTAAGAAAAGAAAATTATCATCTTCTCTAACTTCAGTCCCTTACTTAAGAATCATTTGATCTTTAATTGACTTCCAAGTCATGAAGATTAGGAGAGTTGTGGTTTTTTTAGCGTTGTGAAAAGGTGGTGAGTGGCTTTCTACCTCTCAATCCCATTGTATTCCAATCATCCAAATTTGTTTATTAAAATCAAAATTACCCATTTATCCATGGTTAATCCTAAATTTTGATTAAGGCACCAAAGTCAAGAATGACCACCTTGTCCTTGGGGCACCTCACCTCATAACTCATTAACCACCATTCATTCAAATGACTTTGAGGGTTTAGAGTGTCACATCCATGAGGTAATTATAATATTAGAGGAGAACATGTGGACCTCTCAAAATTTAATTTAATTTAGATAATTATTTAAATTTAGAAGAATAGGATTTTTCAAAAGTTAATTTATTTAACTTTCCAAGATAAAGTTTTTAGTTATGGTAAAAATTATTAGAGATTTCCTAAGGCCAGAGAAACACTTAGGTAAGATTTCATTATTTTTTTAAATAAATTATTATTATTATTGTTTAATTTTTAATCAATTTCAATGATTAAATTAAATAGAAAATAATGTTTTAATTACAAAAAATCATTTCTATATTTTTAATAGACTTCTTTGAGTTCAAGAAACTCAGAGAATCAAATTTTATATTTTTGTGATTTTTTTTAAATTTATTTAAAATAATTATTTTTTCCTGGGAATATATGAAAATTTTATTTTTAAAGCTTTAATATTTATATTTTAACTTATAAAAAATAAGAAAAATGTCCAAATGATTTTAAAGTGATTAGGGGAGATTTACACACATTTTGAACCATTTTTGATATTCATGGAAATCTTGATTATTTTAATTATTTTTAATTCAAAATACACTTTCAAAAAAATATATTCTATTTTTATTAAATGCCTCTAATCACAAGGAACTCAGAAAATCAAGTTTCATAATTTTTCTAAGTTTCTTTAATTTAATATAATTATTTTTGTATAAAAATACAAATTTTACCTAAAAATCCATTTTAATGCTTAAATTAAGCCAAATAATTTTGATATTTTTACAATGGATAGACATGATTTTTATGAACAGTTGGGAAGTGATTTTGTCAAATTTTGATGAGTATATAATCTACATCAATTAATATAATGCTGTTACATTTAATTAAGTATGAAAATGTACAAGAGGATTCAAAGTATCACAATATTTTTCTTAAACTTTTCTGACTACAGGAAACCTACTAAAATTATTCCCATAATTTTCATATGAATATTTTGATTTATGTATATAAAAAAGCCAAAATAGTCACCTTAACTTGAAAATTAGGGTTAGAAGCATAGAGATGCCCTCTGACCTTGGAAAAATTAGAGGACATGACCTCTATCATGAGGAACAAACAAGCAAAATTTCAAGTCACGGTGAGCAATGCTTCATCATGGAGAATTAAAATACCTTAGAGGGTATTTATTTAATTAAAGATCAGGGAATAAGAGAATAATTTTTATTTTTATTCGATATTATTTTCACTAGATCACTGAGCAAGAGGGCATTTTTATTTTATTTTTATGATTTTTCTAGTGAAAGATATGGGTTTTTGAAGTTTAGTCATTTAAAATAATTCAGAAAATCCATATTTTTATGCTTATCCACGCGGCGCCTACTCATCCTACGACGACTCTGAACTCACATGCGGTGCGATCTCATTTGATGCCTCCATCCACTTCAGCTGCCACACGACCCACGATTCACGTACCATCCGTTCGTTCAGCTTGATCTCCTTCGTTGGTTGGATACACCGCGATCGGACAGCTCTCCGTTATCGTCCCCAAGTGACTTAACCCGTAAACTATTCACACTAAAATGCTAAGATCTCTACCTAGATCCAACCAAATCATATGAGGTTTGTTTCTAAATCTTCATCAACTCAAGACGAGCATATCTATACGGCTTATACGGTATGAAATACAACAAATACTATGGAGAATCGAAACAAGCTTGGTTTGGAGTAGAGTTCAATACCTTTGTCTGAGAGGAGAGGCCTCAACCAAATGGTTGTGGTATCTTTGATTAGACCAAACAAAGCTCTGGATGAAGTCTCAAGCCTTGGTGAATTATCTAAGTATGATTTTGACCAAGCTCGATTTAAGGTATTAATCAAAGTCTATGCTAGGGGCTATTTCAGAGGGGGCTTTTGTAGCAAATCAACTTCTTTCACTGTGGGGATGGTGTGTGCACAACTAATTAAAGTTTGGTGCACTGTGGTGGAGTGGAGAGATCTCTCCTGGTTTTAAGGCAAATTTTAGTGGAGAAATTAGCTTTAAGGGGTGGCTATCAATGGCTGAGAGCAGGTGGATTGCACTTCGGATGGTTTGGAGAAGCACTTGTAAAATTTTGGTAGAGTTTTTTTAATGTTCCAAGCACTCCCCTCTTTGGCCATGGAGAGGTCCATTTAAAGCCATGGCTACCTGGTGGAGCTCAAAGTTTGGAGTTGGGTGCTAAAGCTTGCTGAGGTGGAGAGAAGAAAGGCTCTAATGGCCAATGGGAGTGAGCCAAGTCAGGGAGGTTCAATGTTGGATTTTGGACACTTGGGGCTTCTTTGGGTGGCTGAAGAGGTGGCTGGCAAGGGTTCAGTCTCTTCTTGGCTCAGTGAGGTCAGGGAGAGTTAATTATGATTTACTCCCAATGGTAAGTGATGATGGAAAATTAATTTTAGATGAGGCCCAAATATGGAAAATATTCCTTAAATAAAGGGACCATTGGTTCATAGCTCACTTGGGTGGTTAAGGTGGTTTATTTTAGTGTGTATTTGGTGGCTGTGGTGTCATTAATTTGGTGGCTTAGGATGACTAAGTCAATTTTTGTGTATGGGTCCAATTTGGGTCAACATGGCTAAAAGTTGGGTTTAGGTTAGCCTAGGCATGACTTTGAGATTAATTTATTGATCAAAATTGTTTAAATGATTGTCATGAAGATTTTTAGTGAAGGATTTAAGTAATTTTAAGTTCAATTGGAAGCTCTAGTTGAAGGATTTTGAGATTTTGGTCAGTTTGGTCATGTTGGACAAGACGTGGGTCTAGGTTATGCTAAGGTTGGGCAAAGTCCAAAACTATGGTTGGGAATGGTCTATAAGAATAACATAAAGAGTTTTCAACATAAATTGGGTGTCAATTTTGGGGTTATAGCATTCAATTTAGGGGAATTTGGAGACGTATCCAATTTGGGATAAATTTGGGGATTTTGAACTAGGGTAAAATTAAGTGAATTTGAGGCTTCACCAAGGCCAATTAAAGGTGAAATTTGATGTGAATGATTTTCATTAAGAGTTAGGATTCAAATTGAGCAAATGAATAGGCTATGGGGTTCAATTTGGTGGGATTAAGTCATAGAGCCAAAATTGGGGGTTTTGAACTAGACCAAAATTGAGCTACTAGACCAAAATTGTAGACCAAAATTGAGCTCAAAGAATGAGCTAATTAGGCATAGATTTATTTTAGATTGGTCATGTGAATGGTGAATTTGAGTTTATAATTGAAACTGAGGGGAATTGGGCTCAAATTGATGGACATTTGAGGTGAATTTGAGGAAGTTGGGTCTTTAAAGGTAGTTGGGTCTTTAAAGGCAATTCGGGGGTTTTGGTCAAAATGGGTCAAATTGGGTTCAATTGAAGGGTCCAAAAATTGTGTTTAATTATGGGGTCTAAATTTGTTTTGGAGACATTTGGAGTGATTTTAGATGTTTTGGGAAAGTTTGGGTTGCCAAGGGTATTTGTGTAATTTTGGCAATTTTGGGGGTATTTTGGTACATTTGGAATTTTTCGGTGGTTTCTAGCAATCTGGGTATTTTGGGTGAATTTGAGTATTTTGACCAAATTTGGGATTTCAAGGGCGTTTAGTTAATTTGAGTGGATTTAGGGGCAAAATGCCAAGTTGGACATTTTGATAGAATTGGGGTACCAATCACCCTATGTGAGCTATGGACCAATGAAATCCCCATTTGGGTCCTCTATGGACTGGTCTTAGTTAAACCCTAGCCTAGGGCTAGTCGGTCTAGGGGACCATCTACATGAGTCACCCAAAAGATCAAGGGATCAAATTCAACAATTTTGGGTTTCATGTTTGTGAGTGAATATATGAGGTAGTGAGTGCAGTGAGTGATCTAGCTCTAAAGCAACACTTAGAGTCAACCCTAAGGTTAAACAGTCCTATGGGGACTCTCCTTGAGATCCTCAATACTAAGCCCAACTGATAAGTGCTAAAGGTTAGAACCAATATGTGGAAGTTCAAGTTGAGCAAAAAGGAGTTTAGAGTTTCTAATGGTGAGGGTTTCTTCTCTAGATCCTAGGCTAGACCCTAGGCTACTAAAGAGGAAAACTAAACCTCAACCAAAAGTGAGGTCAACAAGCAATGATGTTGTTTTCCTTCCACTTATCCGAACCTTGCACGAATAATGAAGATGAATATGAGGCACTTGTAATCGGCTTGGAACTGACAATATTAATGATAATCAAGAAAATTGACATCTATGATAATTCTCAACTGATCATCAATCAAATTGTCAGAAAATAGAGAACTTTGAAACCTTTGTTGGAACAATTTTTTCGTTAAACTCTGAAATTACTGGAACAATTTTTGGAGGTAACATTCGTCCTTGTTCTAAGACGAGATAATTCTTTAACAGATTCCTTAGCCAAGCTAGCAAAGGACTTTTCTTATCCAGAAGTAGATGACATCCTAATTTCTGTGAAATGACGTCCAATACTATCTTAAATTGATATGGAAAATCTACACAAATTGGAAATGAAACAACAATAATTGTCATTAATGAATAAAATAATGATTGGCGACAACCAATTATTGAATACTTGCAGACAGGAAAAATACCAGGAAATAATTCTATTGCGGCTTAAATTAAACAAAGATTATTATCATACACCATGGTGAATGATGTTCTTTATTGATGATCTTTTGACCAGTTGTGGCTAAGATGATTTAGCCAATCTGAAGCCCAATACATCGTTAAAAAAGTTCATTCAGGTATCAGGTATTTGTGGATCACATTGTTGACCTCTCTTTTTTTAGAGCTGGACTTTCTTCCTTAGAAGCTTAGGATCTAGCCATGGTTTTTTTCCTGTTGACTATTCCTAAAGGAATAGTAAGGGAACCCTCACCATTAGAAAATCTAAAACTCTTCTTTGCTCATCTTGAAGTTCCACATGTTGGTTCTAACATCTAGCACTTAGTAGGTGGAGCAAATATGAAGGAGCAAAAAGAGAGTCCTTATAGGAAGTATGGTCTTAGGTTTAGCCCTGGGTGGTGTGGTCTTGGTCTTGCACACCTACACTTTAAATTTTGGCTTAAAACCTTAACCATACATGCTTAGCCTGATCCCATACTCTTTTGGAAACTTATGTGGATGGTCCCCCAAACCTTTAGCCCTATGTTAGGGTTTGGCTAAGACCAACACATGGAGGATCCAAAATGGGAGCTCCCATATTCTCAAGGCACCATA
Organism: Phalaenopsis equestris; assembly: GCF_001263595.1. Taxonomy (NCBI): domain Eukaryota; kingdom Viridiplantae; phylum Streptophyta; class Magnoliopsida; order Asparagales; family Orchidaceae; genus Phalaenopsis; species Phalaenopsis equestris. The sequence goes on from NW_018220094.1 coordinate 88,639, forward strand.
AGGGTAACTTTTATGGATAGCATCTTTAATTAATCTCATACCCAATTTTGGTCTTTTGCCCGCAAACTTTCTTAAATTTACTAAATTACCCTTGAAACACTAAAATTCTCAAAATTGCCTAACTTACCCATTTTACCCAAAAGTCATTTCAAACCCTTTCAAACCACTCAAATTATCCAAAACACTCCAAAGTTCTCAAAATACCCCTACAATTACAAAAAATTCCAAAATACCCCTACAATTGCAAAAAATCCCAAAATACCCCTACAATTGCAAAAATTACAAAAATGCCCCTCAATGCCTAAAAATTTCTAAAACTTCCCAAATCATTCCAAACACTCTCAAAACCCATTCTAACCATCAATTTGTTCCAATTTGACCAGATTGACAAATTTTGACCAAAATCCCAATTTTCTCTCTAAATGCCTAAAGTCCCCAAATCACCCCCAATTTCCACCAAATTGATTTCAAGTTTCCACAATTTCAAACATAAACTCAATTTCATCAAGTACAAGCTAATTTTGAACCAAATTCAAGCCCAATTAAATCCACTTTTAAACTTAAATCCCCATCCTAATTCAAATGCTTCAAATTGACTTTAAGCCAAAGCTCCACCAAATTGAACTATGTAGTCTATCCAATTACCCCAATTTCTGATTCCAAACCCTTCATAGCATCCTGTAGACCAAATGGAACCTTCAATTGGACTTGAACTAGACTTAAGCCTAGCCTACAATCAATTCAAAATAAAATCCCCAATTTTGCCCAAACATCAAATTCCTCCAAATTGAACCTAATAAACCATCAATTTTCCACCCAATAGATATCCAAATGCCTTATGAAAATTACATTAGCCAAGCTAGCAAAGGACCATTCAATTACACTATAACCAAGCTTTATCCAAGCCTAAACCAAAGTCCAAGACAATTCATACATTTTGAGCTTAAACCCTAAATCCACTTGGAGCCACATGGTTTGACACACCTTGAACAACCCTAACATCCACTTAGACCCTAAGAACCACCCTAGATTCTCTTAGCCAACCCTAGAGGTGTCATGTACCAAATGTTCCAAGATTTATGAAATCCTTTCCCATTTTAGGCCAAGTGCCACATGTTTGAAATCAATTAATTAAACCCCATCCTAATCACCATTAAACCTTCCCTTTGGTTCCCTGATTATCTAGCCACCTCCCTTGATCTGGTCGGCAGACATAGTGGCTAGAGAATTTAAAACCAAGAGAACCTCCCCCTTGGTTCGAATTAAACCCATCCTATGTGGCTAACATTGATTGGCCATTGACTCCGTTTAACCCTCCACCTAAGCTCCTTTCACCACCCCCTGAAATGGCCAATTAAACCCTAACTCTGCCTCTATTTAGACCACCCACTTTGTAGCTAAAAGGAGACTGCTGCCATTTTCTTAGAGAAAGCCCTCTAAATTGTTCACAGAGCCTCTTTGAGCATTCCTAAGATTATTCTAACCCTTTCGCCCTCTGAAATCCTCTGCCTAAGCTTAATTTTGAGTTCAGATTTCATGGCCTTTTCTTTCACTCCACTAAACTCCACCAAACTCCAAATTGAACCCTTCTTGAGCTTCCCCAAACAAAATGAGGAAGTTCCTCATCAAAACCCCCCTATGTTGAGCACTCTAACCCATGTCTGGACCAAGGCCGCATCACCTGTTGGTCGAAATCAAACCTAGACCTTACACCAGCTCAAACCAATACTTTGAGCGGGTTCGTTGGACTCTGTTGAAGCTTCCACAAGCACTCAATTAAAGCCTTCCCTCTTGGGATAAAGTATATTTCAAAAACCCTATAAGAACAAATCCCATGTGATTTTATTCAGTATCAAGAGAGATCTTAGCATTTTAGTGCGGATAATTATTAATTTACAATAGATGGGGAGGATAAACGGATGTCATCCATTCACATGTGTACCGATCCAATGGCGGAGGAGGAGTTGGAAGAATAAATGTTTCATAAAGCGCAACCCGCGTAGCAGGAGGTGTCGAATGGGAGAACACTGCTTGGTCTGTCGGAGACGCCGACGATCGAGTTAGCGCCATGTGGATAAGGAGATATATAAAGAATTTTTTATTTAAATAAATGCTGAAACTATAAAAATTCATAGCTTGGTGTAGAAAAATAAAAAAAAGCAAAATAAAAATACCCCTTGCTTAGTGAATAGAGGAGAATAACGTGGAACAAGAATAAAAATTATTTGACATGTCTCTGATTTTTAATTGAATAAACACTCTGGACTATTTTAATTTTGATTGATTAATTAGTGGTCACCATAACTTGAAACTTTAGGGGTATATTTCTTGTGATAGTGAGGGTATCCTCTCATTTTTCCAAGGTCAGAAGAGACCTCTATCTTTGAAATCCTAATTTTTAGGTCTAAAGACCCTTTTCTGTTTAAATTAATTATATAAACTAAAATATAAGTTAGGAAAATATGAGATTTCATTTGGAAGGTTTCCTATGGTCGAAGAACTCTAAGAAAAATATAAACTAAATTTAAATATTTATGTACATTACTATTTTTAATTAAGTCATTTGAACTCATAAATTTTAAAATAAAAACAATACATTCAAAAATTACAAAAAAATTGTTCCCCATAGTAAATAATGAATTTTTTAACTCACTCTAGAATATGAAACCCATTTGAATTGATTTGACCAAGAAAGTCAATTTTTCAAGTAAAATAGGGTTCTTGTATTAAATAATTATAAAAAATAGGCTACAAATAGAGAAATTATGAGAAGTGGTTTTCTGAGTTCCATGTGATCAGGGGTACATAAAAAATTAAAATTTATTTTAAAATAAATAGTTTATTTCTTAACTAGTTTTTAAATTAAAAAAATTAAAAATTGCAAAAATATGAAAATACTTAAAAATATTCCTAATTGCTCCGTGATCACCTCGGACCCTTTAAAATATTTTTTTCAATTTTTCTTATTTAGTTATATATTTTTAAATGCTAAAAATGTATTTTTCATTAATTTTCAATGAAAATAAGTATGATAATTAAAATAAAAATTAAAAAAATGAAAAATTTGTTTCCTTGAGTTCTCTGAACTTAGAGAGATTTAATGTAAATATAAAAAGTAATTTTTGAAATAAAATATATTTTCCTTTAATTAATCACTAAAAATTAATAAATAATTATAATAATTAAAAAATAATTTCAAAAATCATGGAATTTTGTCTAAGTGGTCTTCTAACATAGATGAACCTCCAATAACGTTCCCATTAACTAAAATCTTACTTTGATTAATTAAATAAATTAATATTGAAAATCCTATTTTTGAGGTAAAATAATTACATAAATTAAATAAAAATTAGAAAAACGTAGTTTCTCCTCTGATATTTTAATTGGCCCGTGAGTGGGGCACCATAAAAAATTTCAAAGTCATTTTAGTAGTATTTAGTGAGTTATAAAGTGAAGAGTCCTATGGGTAAAATGGTAATTTTGAGATTTTGATACCCCAATTAAATTTTAGGTTAAATCAAAGGGTAAATGGGTATATTTGATCATAATAGACTCTTTCAAATGTTTGAAACAAATTGGGTTAAGAAGTAGAAACCAACTTGTCACCCTTTTTATGATATGGGTTAAATTATAATTTTATAAATTGTATGACTCGGAGGATAATTCCATTGGATGATCTTATGGTAGTGTGCTTAAGCTTGGAAGATAATAATTCACTTATTTGAAGACCCTAGTTGGTGATTAAAGGATAAGCATAATTTTAATGAGGATTGAATTTCAATCCAATTAACATGTTGATTATTGTAAATTTATCTTGAAGATTAAATTTAAGGGATTAGTAGTGAGCTAGGCTTGATACTTAACTTGTTTAATGAGGTTTAAGAAAGAAGAACATGATTAATTATTGAATACCCTGAAACACTACAAGCCTAACTTTAGTGGTGGGTACAAGATTCTTAACAACTTGAGTTTGCCTTAAGGTTACCCACTCACATAACTCTTAAGTAAAATATCAAGTGACAGTCAGACTACCCCATTCTCGGGAAGTTTAAAATATTAATATTTACTCAGCATAGGGTGTAGTAATTCACTGAAACTAAATTTAACATGAAATGATTAATTAAACAACATAATAAGTCTAAATGAAGTTGAAACAGTTTAAAGAGTTTTAAAAGTTTAATAGGTTTATGCCTCAAACACTTTTATGATCTTTTGGATACTTTAAAGCATAATTGATTTTATTATACTTTTTTCTAGAAAATCATCCGTTGAAACTTTTCGGGACCCACCAAACTTTGCCTCGAGTCCCGTTAATTCACCTAAATCAATAAAAATACTCTATACTACTTATTCTATATTATTTGGCCCAATGCTCAAGGATTTTAGTCTTCTCTAAGGTAATTAAATCCTTGTGAGAAACTGGGGATATTTGTTTTTACCACATGTAGATCATCGGGCTTTCCTAAATCAAAGGTTTAGTTGGTTAGGGTAATGAGGATAATGCTAATGTGCGCTAAATTGATGGATACTACATGGGATTTAGAATAGTAACTTCTACCTCAAGGACCTTTATAAGAAGGAGAGGATAAGGGTCGATGATACTATTCGACGCTTGGGAAGATCATTACCCCGATACTCTAAGGTGGTTTGTAGTCCTAGCTTGATTAAATTAATTAACCTGTGGATTACACCACTCCACAAAATGCTTTAAACAAAAATTTCTTTTGATTCAAAAAGTAAATTCTATATGCATGAAAAATGAACTCAAAATAAAATTTTCTAAAGGTTGACGGTTAGTCAATTGGAGCGAGCTTAGGACTGCCCTCCGTAGATTGTCAGGTTGGTAGCTCTTACTTAAGATCAGGAAGTACAGTCTAGCTATGAGGCCCCACCTTTACTAATTTCTTACACTTACTTTTGGTTTTCTATATGCCACTATAGGTTTTCTTTTTACTCAGCTTTCACTATGACTCAGTTTCTGAATTTTCTGTACCGAATGCTTTGTTTTACTTTCCTGTAATTTATTTAATTCTTGCAAATATATTCTACTTTATGATGTTAACCATGCAGTGAGAGTAGCGAGAAGATGAAATGTACGCATTTATTTTTTATGCACTACAATTTTATTCTATCTGCATTTATTTACTTTATATTCAAAATATAACACATTTTTTCAAAATTAAACAACATTTTCAAAACAAAACAACCAAAGCAACAATCTCATAATACGTCATCTTAAATTTACTGTAGTCCCTTGGATGAGGTAACCCATGGTTTCTAACGAGATCTCCTAAGGTTAAATGAGCTTTAGAACTTATTTAGATAAAGTAAATTCAAGAGAAAATAGTGGTGCCCGAATGAGAGAATCGTACAATCCTAACCAGTGTCACTATATTCAACTTTACCACCCCCCCTCCTTTCATAATGTTTGAACAGAACTTGTTATTGAAACACACCTGGTAGAACCGATAAACCTAAGACATTAGGGCTGCTACTTTGACGAGGAGCTTGAAGCAATGGGAAGTAGATAAAGGGTAGCATTCTACAACAAGAAGAGGATATATAACATCGATCATTCCTTAGAATTTAAAAAACAAGTCATAGGATTTTGAGGTTGTTTGCTTAGTGCAACATAAATCCTCACCTCATCTTTAGGCATTTACACAATTATGTTGTACAATTTAAGCGCTAATTTGCCTTAAGCTCCAAGGTTGTTGTTTTTCATGACCTAAATCCTCATATCTTGCAGGCTATTTGCATGATTGTGTCATGTAAGTGTAAGCCCTAAAAAATAATAAGTTGCATGATGAAACATTTATTGATATCTCTCCAAAACTGAAGCTAAACTATAGGATAGTATGGGAAGTCACTGAGGTTCTCTTCAGGATCTGTTACATCCCCTAGTTTTTCTCCTTTTGGATTCCATAATAATTATTCTAAACTTGAGCTTTGAGCATTTGACACTCCTTTGTCCGATTGTTGAAAAGTCTTACCTCTTGAAATTCTTGAGGAGAATATTTTCTGATCTTAATAGAGAGTTTTCTTTGGTGACCTCGGCCATTTAAGATATAATTAACTATAGGGTCTTACCCTTATAGAAAACTTCAAAACCAATCTTAATATAAACTCTTAATGATCTTCTATATTAAATATAAGAACTCTTCGGTCAACATAAATGGTTTCATAGACTGAAATGGATGTCATAAATTTATTAATTTAATTAATCAAGCCTCACTAGTAAGTAATTTATCTAAACTTCACGATAAATACATCGCATGTGGCATTGTTCTTGTTTATTTAAATTATTATTTATATGGGATTGATTATGTCCTCTATTTTCAAAAAAAAAAACTATATATACATACATATATATATATATATATAATA
>NW_018220094.1:95318-119796 GCF_001263595.1 Phalaenopsis equestris
AAGAGTATCCCCATATAAAAGCAAAAGAAATACAATAATATCCTAGGTGATCTTCAATCCACATTACAACTCCACCCAAAAAGTAAAAAGCACAAGGTATAAAACCCCCAAAAGGTACAATTGCTCCAAAAAATAAAATACCAAACATTTATAGTACACTTAAAATAGACAGGACACTAAACACCAACAGATGTGAGCGAGGCAGCTTGATGTGGGACAATTGAGGTATCTGTAATGAGCAGAAGTAAACACCAGAAGATGTCACAACGATAGCATCCATAAACTCGAAGTGGTCGACTTAAATTAAAGAAATTTGATAGTCTAGGCTGAAAAAAAAATGCTCTAAAAACTTTAAAGTCCTGCACAACAAAGCACAAATAAATAGGTTCTGGGTATCCACCTCGAAACCAATACAGGTTTTGCATAAGGTAGAAACAGAAAGGAGAACCCACAATAGGTAAGATCCTGAATAGGCCCAAAATTGAAAGCATACAAGCAGGATAAGCATGAAAATCATATAAAATAAAGGGACACAGAGGAACCATAAAACCCAAAGCCAAAGATATATTATCTTCTGATATAAGACAAATCAATAAAATCCCCATTTAGGAGAACTTACAGTTGAGGTGGATGTGAAATGCCCATGAAAACCTTAGTTAAACCTTCTTTAGTGTGCCAATCGGCAGGGGAATTACATTCCCTGGATATAAAATGCATTTGTATATCCAAATGGTGTTTTTTAATGTAGTCTTGTATAATATTCAGCATATAGAGAACATTCCAAATGGGAGGAGAAACCTTATTGAAAATGTTAACAATAACATGTGAATCAGACTAGATTTATATCATTTTGAAATGAAAAATTACTGCAATCTATAAAGAATACCAAATGGAGAAACATTCAGCTTCTAAAGGTGTAGAAGCACAAACAGGAGAGGCGAAAAAACAAAGGCAGTTGCCCCAATTATCACGAAAAATGCCTCCTGTCTCTGCACCATTAGCAGTCAAGCTACCATCTACATTCAATTTAACCCAACCAATCGAGGGGGTTTGCCATCAAATCAAAGAGGCCTTCCTACCCCTCAGAGGGTAAGTAGAGTGCACCGAATAGTGTCTAGAGACTTTGAGAAAATAAGCAATAATATATGAGGCGATAATAGCAGATGTGAGAGGGATCATCTCATACTTATAAGCATTCCTTGTAGTCCAAACGAACCACAAAATAATCATAAGAAATTATTCAAGCTTACCATCAGATAAAGGTGCAGCCTTCCAAGCTAGAAGGGAATTTTCCAAGTCCAAATATCCACTCTATTTAAACCAAGTAATACTGAAATACAACCCAACCTCATGCCAGACAATATGAGCAAATTGACAATCAAAAAAAATATGTGAAGTCGATTTGATTTCACAATGGCATACAACATCTCAAAGCGATACACAAACCTTTTAGTTTAAGAGTATCGTCCAACGACAAATGCATTAAAAAATATCTCCACGGAGAAAATGAAATAGAGAGGGATAAGAGAGCATTCCAAAGATATTTTGCCAAATGATAGTGGGTAAAAACATGCATATTTTGATACAGAAGTTTAGTAATGGAAGCTTGAGAATTGAATTTCCACTTAGGAAAGTCCTTAGAAGAGGAAGGAGGAAGAGGTATTTTTGTTATATGCCCCGCCTTATCCCCAATCAAAGCCCTGAGTTTAGGAATATCCCAATCACCATCCCTCCAACAGTAAGAGACAAGCACAATGTTATCATGAGCAGAGTAAGGTGAAGAAGAGTATTCTTCCACTCCCCAATGATCGAACTAAAAGGATAAATTTCCTTTACCAATGTCCCAAACTATAAAATTTTGAGCAATAGGTCTTACTTTAACTAAAACTTTCCAAAATTTAGTATCCCCTTTTTTCCATTCAACAAAAGAGGGGTGGACCTGAGTGCAATATTTTTGATGGAGAAATTGAGCCCATAAAGAATTTCCCATTCATAATTTAAACCAAAGTTTACACATGTTGATTTTAGTAATATGGTTTAGGTTCTTAAAACCCAAGCCACCAGCAAAAAGAGGTTTGCAAACCTTGACCCAAGTAGACTAAATTTTTTGTTTATTGCTTATGGCCCATAAAAATTTATTAAAATGCCTATCTAGAGTAATATGAGTGCTTTTTTCAGATGCAAAACTTGAAGAGCATATAAAGGGATTGTGTGAAGTACACTTTTAAGCAAAGCGAGCCTACCTCCATTAGAAAATGAAAGTGTTCCTCCGATCATTAATCTTAGCTTTTATTTTATCGACAACATCATCCATCTGTGTTTGTCTTTTTCTACCTGCAATATGTTAACACCAATATATTTAAGCAGAAGTGAAGCGACCTGATAAAAAGTGTGAGAGGCAGCCCAGTTGGTAATAGTAGTGTTAACATGCTTGCTGAAGAAAATTTGGCATTTAGACTTGTTAAAAGTTAAACCCGACATAAGCTGAAAAGCTCTTAACGTTCTCATCAAAAACTTAAAAGTATTTTTACTAGCATTGAGAAAGTTATAGTTTCATCATCATAGGACAGATGACTAACCATAAGCTTAGATTTGTGGGAAAATTGGGTGTAAGGGCGAAGCATCTGCATTTGATTCATAAGTCGTGAGAAGTAATCAAATGCAAGAATAAAGATAGTAGGAGAAAGAGGGTCTCCATGTTTAATTCCCCTTAAAGAAGAAAAGAAACTATAAGATTTACCATTGACTAGGACACTGGTAATTCTGTGTGAGCCAATTGAGAATAATGTGACAAAATTTAGTAGAAAAAACCCAAGCATGCATATTGCATAAGATAAAATTCCAGTTGATAGTATCGATTATTTTTTTTAATTTTAAGCTTTAACATAGAGTTTTCACCTGTACACTTCTTATCTAAATCTTCAATAATCTCTTGAGCCAAGAGAATATTATCAGATATTTTCCTACCCTGAATAAAAGCAGATTGATTCAGAGAGATGATATTAGCCAAATGGGGTTGTAAACGGGCCACAATAATCTTACTGATAGCTTTGGAGATGACAAAGGTAAGGGACATAGGGTGGAAGTTATCCCAGGTAAGTTTATCATTGCCTTTAGGGATAAGAACAATGAGGGAAGAAGTAAATTATTTACCTAGGTTGTCCCCCAAGCAAAAAAAACTTTGAATGGAACTTATCATATCCCTCTTAATGATGTCCCAACATTTAATATAGAAGATTGAAGTGAAACCATCAGGCCCTGGGGCCTTATTTGGGTTAATCCCTTTAAGAGCAGCAAGAATCTCTTCTTCTATAGGGTCTAAAAGAGAATACATGTAATCTCTTTCACCAGTGAATGACTCAACATCAATTTGTAAAACCGTAGTTTTACTTTGAAAAAGATTAGTGAAATGTTGAATCACACTATTACCAATCACCTCATGGTCTGTAAGAGTATCACCCTCATAAGATTTGATCTTGAGAATGGTATTTATGTTATGCCTTTATTTAATAAATGCATGAAAGAACTTGGTGTTCCTATCACCACTAGCAAAGTAAGCATCATTAGCTTTTTGCTTAAAAAAACCTTCCTCCAAATCTATGGCTTGAAAAAGGGAAACATGGGCCTAAGCCACATCATTAACCCATTGAGGCGTCCAAAAATTTTCTGCTTCTAATAGATCAACTTTATGTTGTGCTTCAATGAGTTTAGTATGAACATTACCAAAAACTTGGTAATTCCACTACCTTAAATGACTCACCACTTTTTTGTGAAGTTTCCATAAAGTGTAGGAAGGAGTGCCAACAGTATTAGGAATCCAAACCTGCACAATGAGAGCTAAAAAGGAGTCATGATTTGTCCAAATATTGAGGAACTTGAATTTATAAAAAAGGGAATGATTAAAAAAGGCAAGCGTAAGTAAAATAGGGTTATGATCAGAAGCCGCATAATTCAGATCTTGAAATTTAGAGATTAGATAATAAGTGAGAAAAGGTCGATAAGCAATGAAATGATCCAAACGTTGTGAGAGAAAGCCACGCCGCCATGTGTATGGGGAACCAGAATAGCCCAAATCATGTAAGCCAGCATCCGTGATCTTATCACAAAATCTATTTATAAGAGATAAACCACATCTTTTTCCCTTTCTCCTCTCAGAAGGTTTCATAATCATATTGAAATCTTTGCCAACAAACCAACTTTCATTGATCATCTCTCCCATATGAACCAATTTATCGCAAAGTAAGGCTTTATCCTGTAAAAGAGAGCTAGCATAAGAAAAAGTGACCCACCCCTGGAAATTTTCCATCTTAAGGTTAGTAAGCACAAACTGATCTTTATCCTCAAAAATATTTAAATCAACTTGTTGCTTCCAAAAAATCTAGATTCTAGCATTTTTGTTGCAATAGTGATTATAGCTAGAGAAACTCTTGAAAATTCTACCCTGACTAACAGTAACGAAAGGTTTCAAAATAGCAAAGATAAATGGTTTATGGACCCTACTTAAGTGTTTAAGTTTATTAAGGGAGCTAGGGTCTGCAACTCTCCTAATATTCCAAACAATTATATTATTATATTAAACATAATGTCTTATATTAAACATAATGTCTCGAACTGCCCCTTATAGTAGACCTAAGTGGGGTGCCGAACTGTTCACTATCCAAATAGTATTTTCCGCCTCTAATTATATTTCCACTATCAAGATGCAAAAGTTCATTTTTTCCTTTTGTTTTTCTTTTTACTAGCCTTTTGTACCATCCATTCACCCTCTACCATCCATTCACCCTCAAGAAGTAGATTTGTAGCCTCCAAAATAGCAGCTTCATTAAATGTTGCATTAGCCACATTAATTTCCCCATGAGGGGAAGTAGCATTACCTATGATTACTTCCCCATGAGAGGAAACAACATTACTAACATTAGCTTCCCTAAGAAGGGTAAATTCAAGTGCATGACTTTTATGTTGTGGTGCATTAATTTTCCCATAAGAGGAAGTAGCATTTCCAACATTAACTTTGCCACGAGAAGGAAATTCAATTGCATATCCTTTTTCCTGTGGCACCTTTAAATTGATATCAGTAAAATCTTTTGAAAAATGTGTAATTTCAACAGTACATGTAGCATTAGGTATACCATTCTCTATAGCATCAACCAATGTGGCCAAGTGAATAGCCTCAGTAAAAGCCATAATTTTAGTATGATAAGAAATATTGTTCCTAGTGCTAGCAACCAAAGGATCAGTAATAATCAGTGTCGCAATAATAGGTATAACTTGTTTATCTTTGTCAGAAAGAAGATTATCATTCTTAGCAATAACCTCAATCTCATGAAGTGCCTTGCCTTTTCTTATATTCATAAGTTTTGTGTAAGTTGAAAAGGGTTGTTCTATGCCATGCTTTAAATGTGGGTGTGATAAAAAACTAATAGAAGAGTGATGTCCAAACATGTGACAGTGTGTGCAATATGGAGAGTGTCTTTATATCTCTACCTTTTGCCAATACCCCTTATGAGATGAACCTATTCAAATTTCATCTCAGAAGGGTAAAGTAACATCACATTCAACTACAACACGGGCTTCAGAAGGCCTCATAAGCAGAATAGTAGGTCCATCCATTTTTAAACGTTTCCCATATGCCGCAACAAGTGAAGAAAGAACATCATGACTGAACATATGTAGTTTTAAACCAAGAAATCTTAGCCATACCAGAATAACAGGAGCTTCTAATTTGGGGTCGAAATCAACATTCCATTTTAGAAATTTCTTGTTAAGATCATCTATTCAAATAAATGTGCATGAAAATAAATGCGTGTAGTCTAGATTATTCGATAATTGCATCAGAAGGTGACGGCCATCTAGTAAGCCTATTGTCCACATACCCGAGAGCTTTAAAGACTCAAACTCCCTTCTCACAACTTCAAGCTTAGGATGCCCATAAACAAATATTCCTACCAAAGCATGACGATACAAAGATACTAAAATGGAGGATTCATACTTAGAAACATACATCGCAAGTTTGCCATTTTTTTTCCCCAATGTGCGAATAAAATTGTAATCTCCCCCAATGTGTAATGCATCATGAAAGGAAAAGGAAAAAGACCAGATTTGCCCAAAAAGACACATCCATTGCTCTTAAGTGCCTCCGCAAAAGAGGGAGTCATTCAAGGACAAATCAGAGGTAATCAAAAAAATAAATCACAAGAAAAAAACCCGCAAATCGAGGAAAACAAGGGAAGGTCTCACCAGCGTGAAGCAAAAATAAGATCTTCAGACATCCTGAGTGGCCGCCGGAGCCCTCATCAATGAGATTGGATCGAGCTCCATGGAATCGCCAAAAAATCCCAAACCCTAGCAGAGCCTTCCTCCATCGCCCTAATATATATATATATAATATATATCTATATATATATATGTATTAATTTAAATTAAAATATCACCTTCCTAATCTGGTGACTGGCACACATCAATCAGGATGAAAAATGAAAACGAAAATAAAAGGAATGAGGTATTACAGGCGAACAATGAAGACTGACTGTATTGAATGTACAAAGAATGTTATCAATGTCAGGCGCATGGAATGATTCTACACTAAACTCCATATCTGCTACATCCTATTATTAGACCTTGGCCATTTGAATGTTGGGGCACAAACATAGTGGGCCTTATAGACCTTCTATCATCTGAAGACCATCAGTTTATTTTAGCCGACATAGATTACTTCTGTCAATTGGGCAGAAGTAGTACCACTAAAGTAAGTCAAAGCAGAACAAGTCCTTCAATTCTTCGAAACATATATTGTTTACAGATTTGTAGTTCCTTGAAGAATCATCTCTCACAATGGAATGGCCTTCAAAAATACAAAGATAAACATTTTCATCAAGTAAAGATGGAATAGATTTGAGATATATACAATTTATTATCCAAAAGCTAATGCTTTAGCTGAGGCTTTTAATAAAACACTTGTTTAGATCTTGAAAAAGAGGTTAACTAACAACCCAAGATTGTAGCACGAATAATTATCGGAAGCTTTGTGGGGCTATCGTACAACATATTGCACACCAACATGATCAACAACATTTGCTCTCTATATATGGATCTGAAGTTGTACTTCCACTTGAGATACAACTTCCGCCCCTCAGAATAATAGTAGAAAATAAAATAATAGAGAATGAAATTGTAAAACTCTGGCATGAAGAACTTGAAAGCTTAGAAGGCAGACACTTACAAGCTTAACATAACTTGGTGTTAGATCAAGTTAAAAATAATATGGGCCTATGATAAGTTGGTTTATCCTAGAACATTTGAAATAAGGGATTTGGTTTTAGTGCTCCAAATACCTATCCTCTCCAACCAAAAAATAAGTGAAAATTTTGAACCAATATGGGAGGGCCCATTTATTATTGAACAAATGTATTCATGAGGATCCTACCAGTTGGTAGATTGTCAAGGAGAAAAAATTATAACTCCAATCAATGGGTAGTTTTTAAAAAATTTTGATGCAACATAAAAGACTTGTTTTGTAAACTAGACAAATTGAAAATAAAAATGAAAATATATTTTGTTTTTTTCAAGATGACATTTTATTTCTTTTTATTTTTATTTTTTTTGCACTTTAAGAGTTGCTTTTGAGTATAATTTCTAGACATGACATTTGAAATCTTAATAAAATGATAATCATAAAATTAAAATTTTCAATTAACAAATGAAATTGGAATTAAGTCTGACATGTTTACACTACCCTGCTGATCACAAGAAAATGTCAAGCAAGGATTTCTTTTCACTTTTCAGAGTGGTGTATATTTGGCACTGAACCCTCAATGCATCGAAAAAGAATGAAGAATCCATTTTGATTTCGATTTGACATAGATCAAGATTTTATATAATGGAACACTATTTTTCATTGCCAATAAAGAAGAAGCTGAGGGAAAACCACCTGTACTACAGTTCAAATCCCAAGAACAAGATACTACAAAAGAAAAAGTGAAACTAACAGGATAAAAATAGAAAATCGATAGTGGATGATTAAAATTTGTTGTAGTTGATGCAACTCATGTGATTGTGGAATCACCCATCGCCCAAATATCAAAATTGGCATCAGGATTAACACGAGCCTAGAAGAAAAATTGTAACAAATGAATTAAAAGACTTGATGAAAAAGTACGATGAGACCAAAAATTCATAGAAGAAGAAGTTGCTAACTTCAATTCCCAAATCCAGAATATACATTTGAAGAAGTATATTCTGTCTTAAGTGTTTAAAATTTTGATCTTGAAGCAGAAGAAGCAATAGAAAGGACTGTCATTGCAACAAGTCCATATTTGGCATTTCTTGACCTTACAATATCGAAAGTGCCAACAAAAATACAAATCATTTTTGAAGAATAATTAAAGCATATTCATACTATCAAACGAAATCACTCAAAACATTATAAAAATATTAATGGCCTAATGAGCAACATACTTGAAGGTATCCATTTGGTAACTAAGGTTTTTGATGAAGATGAACAAGCAGCTATTGTCGAGCATGTGATGAAGCATGTGACTCTGGGCAAGCTGGACATTTGAAATGGAGAACATACTCAAAACCTAAGAAATGGATACGTGGAAAGAGATGAGTGACTACTTAATTATGATGTTGCTATAATTATGCCAAAGACATAAATAAGAATCCTCCGATAATTCTACAACATGAACTAGTAGATCTGATGCCCATAATGATTATTCAAATCATCTAATGTCATCCAATTATATCCCTAATAGTTGCATCATTAATATCAATGAAGAGGGAGATTGCATTCTGCCATATATAGACCATCACAACTTTAAAAGACCCTTTTTCACAGTATCTTAAATGAACTGATCTTCCATAATGTTAGGAATAGAAATTTAGATTATTGGACAAGGAGAATTTTGCGACTCTTACCAGATTCCTCTTCCATGGGGATCAGTACTAGTTCTATAAGGAGACAAAGCTAATGTCGCTAAACACTACATACCAGAAGTAAGCAGGTAATGGATCTCTATAACATTACTAAGAATGCATCCTAAAAAGTGCCCTATTTGTTATTAACATATACCAAAACTTGAGGGACTGAGACCTTCGGAATTACCATGACACCGAGAATATCCAAGCACCTGAGATGTACTTAATGAAGCTAGTTTCCAAAAATTTCTCAGAGTGCAAGATGTCTATGGTTGGTCTTGTAGTATTCCAGGCCATTAACATGAAAGATAAATACTTGATAGCAATGAGATTATATGGTGTTGTATTTTGCTAACAGTTTTTGTCATGATGTACAAGATTTTTCTTATGACACATAATGTATCGTTGACAGCTTTTGTTGACATTATATGGTATCTTTTGTAATAGAATATGCTCTGATTTTGTTACAAAAAAATCCCAACTATTAATAATGCTTGTGTGGTAAAGAAATGCCAAAATGAATGCTCAATCTAATTAAAAAAATTCCATGAAACAACATAATTCTTATGTCTCGCCTCATAAAATGAAATCACTTCAACGAGAAGGGTCCAATACAATATAATCCTCTTTATGTACTTTATACATGTATCTTCTATTATTGAAAGTAAGACGTTCCTCTTATGGAATTATGGTTTCCTTTATCAATTTCTTTGGGATAGGGCATAAGTCATTTAGCATTCCTTCCCATTACCGATATTTGACATCTTTGAGTGGTATTACAATACCTCCTTAAATGTAAAATAACATCTACTCTCTTCTTCTATTGGAGTTAAGAACTTCCTTCCATGGAATTATGGATTTCCTTTAATTATTCCTTTTAGATAGGATATGTCGACACTATTTTTAGGGGGGGGTCCTGTGAAAGGTGTTAGTTGCCAAAATCAGAATCCCATCGCCCACTTCGGAGGGACATTTAATTTACATATATATTTAAATTTATAAAAATAGGAAATAAAACCAATCTTCATATCTTTCAAATTTTAGATGAAAGAGCCCTACACCTCAAGCTATGTATCTAGCTCAAAAGATAAATACATGAATTGATAGTAGGGTTCAATCAAATAATCTAAGAAATTGATGGCATCTGTTTGGTTTGAGAAATCTTTTTATTATAAGCCGACAATTTCCCTTATTTAATATGAAAAACTAAATAGGGTTTATATTAAACTGAGTTCTTGGAAGTTTCCTATAAAGGCAAGCCATTATAGTTAATTACATCTAAGATAACTGAAGTCACCTAAGAAAACTTTCAAAAAAATCAGGGGATATTGTCTTCAATGAGTTTAAAGGGTATGACTTTTTAACGATATCGGACAAAGAGTTGTGAAATGGGAATGGCTCGAATTTGGAACATATTATGGAATCCAAAAGAAGAGAGACTTAAGGATATCACAGATCTTGAGGAGAACCCCGGTGACTTCCCAAGCTATCCTATGGTTTGCTCTCAATTTAGAGGAGAAATATTTGAATATTTCATCATGCCAATTTTATTAAGTTTGTGACAAACAACAACCTCAAAATCTTAAAACAGGTTAAGGCTTATATTGTATAGTAGAGCCATACAAAAGCTTAAAGATAGGTTGAGAATTTATGTCGCACTAGGCGGACAACCTCGAAGTCATATGGCTTATTTGTGTTGCTTAATTCCACATAATGGTTTAGCTGGTGTAGACAAGTTTTGCTATTGAAGATGGCCGTGCTGCTCATAATGCTAGCTTCAAGCTCCTCGTCAAGGTGAGATTAACTTTTCTAATGGGTCATGTCATGATGTCAAATCAAGATTTTCATAAGGTTATGTTTATTTAAAAATTATGGGGGATGTTAAAATTGATTAGACCAACACTAGTTAAGATCCTACAGTTCCCTTGTTCTGAAACTACTATTTTTATTCCAACTCACTTGGTCCAAATGAATTTACTAAACTCAACTTAATGAGTTTCATATATTTATTTAAACTATGGGAAACCTTGTTAGAAATCGTAGGTTACCTCATCCGGAGGGATCATCCGATAGAGACGTTTTAATTTAGTTGCAATTTTTGTTTTTTTTGTTTGTGATTGTTTGTGATTAAATTTTGAGTTGTAAATTTTGAGTTGTCTTATATTTTGATTGTTGTGGAGATGAATTTTATCTTGTTTAATTTTTTGTTTTATTTTTGACATGTAGTATGTGGCTAGTTGACCTTAATCATGAAAGTAAGAAACAAGAGGTACAAAAAGGTAAATGCAATAACTTAAAAGCATACCTGTCGATTCTTCCTGTTCCTCCACCTGAAAGGTTAGCTTTGGCAATATGTATATAAAATTTTGCAGGAGAAGAAGAGAACACAGGGTTGAGGTCATGAATGTATAGCTACTAGACCCCAAGTCATGATTTTATTGAGTCTTGGAAGATCGCAGTGGATGATTTTAGAATAAAATAAAGTAAGTTCAATTTGCCCTTCAGAAAACAGAAGAGGTTTCAAAGTGTTGGGAGCATGATCTTGACTCACTTTGAAAATTTCTTGAAATATTTTGAGTTCATTTTGAACTTATCATATCATTTTATTAATCATCCAAGGTTAAGTTAAGGCTATCCCATCGCTCAAGGAAAATTTAATGTTTTATTTAACACAAGGCTAGGACACTTAATTAATCAGTTGATATTTCATTTAAGAGTTATGTGGGTGGGTGCCCTAAGGCAGATTTGAGCCATTAAAGGTTTTGGTGCCCATAATTAAAATTTGGCTTGTAGTGTAAAAAGGTGTTAATCATCAATCATGTTACCTTCTAAATTCAATCAAATGAGTTTAAATGTCAAGCCTAAATCTCTATTATACCCTGAATAATCACAATAGGTGAAATGGTAATTAGTAAGGTTTTGATTTAAATGACATGCGCTCTTATTGAAAGATCACATTATCATCAATTACGGGCTTAAAGTTAATGAAATATTATCTTCCTAACTTGAACGCATCACATGAGAATCGTTTAATTTATATTGAATTCCAAGTCATGGCAACGAATGAAATTACAATTTTGTTCTTATTATAGAAAAGGTGGCAAGTGAGTTCCTACATTTTAATCCCATTGTATTTCAATCATCCAAACATGTTCCTTAGGATCAAAATTACCCATTTTCTCTTTGTTAATCCTAAATTTTTATTAATTCACCAAAATCTAAAGTTACCCCTTTGCCTTTGGGGCTCCTCACCTCATAACTCACTAATAAAAATTCACATGACTTTCAGAATTTTTAGAGTGTCTCATCCAGGGATCAATTAAAACAATAGAGGAGAAAACGTGGATTTTCAAAATTTAATTTAATTTAAATAATTATCTTTTTTTAAAAAATATTATTTTAAAAATTTACTTACTTTCTTATCCAAAATAAAGTTTTTATTTGTGAGAAAATTAGTAGAGGTCCTCTTAGGTTAGGGAAACATTTAGACAAAATTTCATGATTTTTTTTAATTAAATATTTAATTTATATATTTATTGATTTTTTATGATTTAATTTGAATAGAAAAGATGTTTTATTTACCAATTTTTTTCTTATATTTTTAGTAAACCTCTCTGAGTCCAAAGAATTCCGAGATATAAATTTTCTATTTTTATGATTTTTAATTTGTTTATTATAATAATTTTAATGAGAAAAATAGGAAAGTGCATTTTAAGCCTTAAGAACTTTATGTTTAACATAGAAAAATTGGAAAAAATTATTTTAATAAGTCCCAAGTGATCAGGGATCCATTAAATAAGTTTTGAAATGTTTTTATATTTTGAAATTTTTAACAATTTTTAATTATTTTTAATTTAAAATATAGGCAAAAAATCAAGTATTTTATCAAAAATGATTTTTATTTTTCCTAAGTGCTCCTAATCACAAAGAACTCAAAAAGTAACTTTTCATAAGTTTTCTAAGAGAATTTAATTTAATATAATTATTTTTGTGCAAAAATACAATATTTCTTGAAAATCAACTATAGTGCTTAAACTTTATCAAATAATTTTTAAATTTCTATAGTGGGTTAACATGATTTTTATGCACAATGTGAAGTTTATTTTGTCAATTTTTATTAGTATTTAATCTACATAAATTAAAGCAAGATATATACATTTAATTAACTATATAAATGTACAGAATAATTCAAATAATCATGACATTTTTCCTAAATCATGACATTTTCATGACATTTTTCCTAAGATTATCTGACCATATGAAACCTTCTAAAATTATTCCCATAGTTTTCCACGTAGTATTTAATTTATATAATTAAAATAAGTTAAAATAACCATCCTAGCTTAAAAATTATGGTTAGATAGAGATGCCCTCTGACCTTGAAAAAATCGAAGAACATCCCTTCTGTCGTGAGGAACAAACCCTCAAAATTTCAAGCTATGGTGAGCAATGTTTGATCATAATGAATTAAAACACTACAGAGAATATTAATTCATTAAAAATAAGAGAGTCCACAAATAATTTTTATTTTTTATCCACATTTTTCTCCTATGTTCACTGAGCAAAAGGGCATTTTTGTTTTATTTTTATGGTTTTTTAAGAGAAAGATATGGATTTTTTAAGTTTAGGCATTTAAATAAATCCAAAAAAATCCATATTTTTCTAATTAAACATGCGGCGCCACCTCATCCTCATCTCCATCAAACTTTACACATGGTGCTCCGCTATTCAATGCCGTCAGCCACTTTAGCTGCCACATTGCCTGCCTTTTCGTTCAAAACAATCATCCGACTTGATCTCCTCCATACATTGAATAAACGCATGATCAGATGGCTCTCCTTCATTGTCCTCAAGTCTCCAAACCTTAGAACCGTTCACACTAAAACCTTAAGATCATCGTCTAGACTCAACTAAATTGCATGTAAATTGCATGGGGTTTGTTTCTGCATGGGGTTTGTTTCTAAACCTTCATCTACTCAACACCAGCATATTTATATGGCTCATACAGTATGAAACACATTAAATATGTATGAAGAATCAAAATAGACTCGGATTAGGGTTGAGGTTCAATACATTTGTTTGAGAGGAGAGGCCTCCATCAGATAGTTGTGGCAGCTTTGATTGGGTCCATTGAACCTCCAGATGAAGTCCTAAGCCCTGGTGAATTATCTAGCTATGATTTAAATCAAGCTCAATTTCAGGTGTTGGTATAGATATATGTTAGAGGCTGTTTATAATGGGGAATTTGTGGGGAATTGACTCCTTTCACTGTGGGGATGGTGTGTGCACAATTAATTGAAGTTTGATGGAGTGTGGAGCTGTGGGGAAATCTATGCTAGCTTTCCTTGAATTTTGAACATAAAATTGAGATCTGACCAAGGAATCCTAAGGGGAAAATGGCGGACATGAGCTCAGCAGTTCTTGGAGAGTGTGTGGAAGCAATTTGGTAAAGTCTCATCAAAGAAATTTGCCAGTTCATGCTTTGTCCATGGAGGAGGTGTTTTAAATAAAGGGGTTTCGCGTGTAGCTCAGGGCTTCAATTCAGGTAATTGGGTGCTTAGGTGGAGGGCAAAAAAATGATAAATACCAATTGGAGCTGGAAAACTTGGATGGGTCAGATTGGGTTTGGATGGAGGCATGGGGCTCTTAATTTTGGTGTTTTCCGATGACTAGGGTAGCTGGCTAGAGCGGGGAAGGTGGTCAGGTAGCCAGGTGAGCGAGGGGGAGGTTTAATTATGATTAACCATTAATGGTTTGATATGATGGCAAGAATTTCTTAGTTTAGGAGCAAAAAAGGATAAAATCCTCTAAATCAAGGGAGCATTAATCCATGGCTTCTATACCATGGGCTAGGTGGGTTTAGCCTTATTACTAGGATCCATTTGGTGGTTGTGGTATCATTTCTTTGGTCACTTTGGCATGGCTTAGTCAACAATGGTGCACAGGTTCAAGTTGGGTTAAATTGTCTTGCAATTTGGTTTGGGTTAGGCTAGCCATGACATTTAGTCAATTGATTGATCAATTTGGTGTGTATGTTTGTCATGAGTGGTTTATAAAATATGTGGATTGATTTTCAATTGATTTGGAGGTTCAATTTGAGGGATTTTGGGCCCTAGATCAATTTGGGGATGTTGGGTTAGACTTGAGTATAAGTTGGGCTAGAGTTGGGTTAAGTCCAAATTAAAAGTACCAAATGGTCTAGGGGAATGGCATGAAGATTTTTTAACATTAATTGGATATCAATTTTGGGGTTAGGGCATTCCGCTTGGTGGAATTTGGGTGCATGGCTAAATTGGGGAAATTTGAGATTTTTTATTTGGGTTGAAACTGAGTGAAATTGAAGCTTGACCAAGGTCAATTGAGGGTTCAATTTGCTGTGTAGAGATGTTTTAAAGTTTTTAAAATGTTTAATTTGGGTAATTTTATATATTTGGGGGATCAATTGAGTGGGAAAGATTTTGGTTTTAGGCCAATTTGGGGCAATTGGAAAGATTTTGGTTTTAAGCCAAATTGGGGCTTTTTGATTTGGGTTGAAATTAGACTCAAATGTGGGTCAATCTGACTTGGATTTGGTTTAAACTATGTTTTATCATGATGAATTTGAATTTATAATTGAAATTGGGTGGAAATTGGGGTTAATTTGATGGACATTTAGGGTGAATTTGGGCAAATTGGGCCTTTAAGGGCAATTTGGGGCTTTTGGTTAAAGTTGGTAAAATTAATCAAATTAGGTTTAATTGCAGGGTACAAAATGATTTTGGGGACATTTGAGATGATTTTGAGGGTTTTGGGAAAGTTTGGGCCACCAAGGGTATTTTTGTAATTTTGTAAAATGAGGGGTATTTTGGTAATTTTGGCACTTTAAAGAATTTTTGGGCAATTTGGGCAGTTTCAAATGGTTTGAGATGACTTTTGGATAAACTTGGGTAGTTTGGGTAATTTTGGGAATTTTGGTCAAATTTGGGTTTTGGGGGTATTTTGGTAAGTTGGGTGGATTTAGGGACAAAAGGCTAAGTTTTGTATTTTGGTAAAAGTGGGGTGCTAACCACCGTATTTGAGCCATGGGCCAATGGAATCTCTATTTGGGTCCTCTATGTACTGGTCGTGGCTAGACACTAGCCTAGGGCTAGTGAGTCTAGGGGACCATCTATATGAGTCTCCCAAAAGATCAAAGGGATCAAAGTCAACAAGCTTGGGTTTAGGGTTGTGAGTGAATGTGAGTGAATGTAAGTGTAAGTGCGTGAACTAGCTCCAGACCAACACCCAGGATCAACCCTAAAGCCAAGCAGTCCTATTGGGACTCCCTTCAGCTCGCCCATATTGATTTTATTTACCAAGTGCTAGAGGTCAAGACCAATATGTGGAACTTTGGAACTTCAAGTTGAGTAAGTGGGAGTTTAAAATTTCTAATGGTGAGGGTTCCATTTCTAGTCCTCTAGGAATAGTCAATATGAAAGTTCTATGGCTAGACCTAGGCTACTGAAGAGGAAACTAGACCTCAACCAAAAGTGAGGTTAACAAACTCCCTTATTATATGGATATAAGTCTTCTAGCATTCCTTCCCATTACTGATATTTGACATCTTTGAGTAGTAGTATAAGACCTCTTTAAATGGAAAATGTCATTTACTCTCTTATGCTAATGGATGTACGACCTTACTCATATGGATTTGTGGTTTTCCTTTAGTTATTACTTTGGGATATGATATAATTCTCATAGTATTCCTTCCTCTTACCGACAATTGACATCTTTGAGTTGTAGTATAAGACCTCCTTGAATGGAAAATGGCATCTACTCTGTTATGCTATTGCAAGTAATACCATCCTTATATGGAATTATGGATTACCTTTATCTATTCCTTTGGGATGGGATAAAAGTCTTATAGGATTCCTTCCTTACGACATTTGACATCCTTAAGTACTAGTATAAGACATCCTTAAAGGGAAAATGACATCTACTCCTCCTTTTATTGGAAGTAAGACCTTTGTCATATGAAATTATGTCTTTCTTTTAGCTATTTCTTTGGGATAGGATATGTCTCATAGAATTCTTTCCTACTACCAACATTTGAGATCTTTGAGTAGTAGTATAAGACATCCTTAAAGGAAAAATGGCATCAAATCTTTATTGCTATTGGATATAAGACCTTCTTGACACAGAATTATGGCTTTCCTTTAGATGGTCTTTTAGGATAAGATATAAGACTCAAAACATCCCTTCCCATTACCAACATTCAACACCTTTAAGAAGTGATATAAAACCTCCTTCAACAAGAGTATGACGTTCACTCTCTCTTTTATTATGAGATGTATGGTCGTTCTAATGAGGAATCATGGCTTACCCATGCTATACCTATTCCCTATGACTTATTTATTAGTCATGAAAATCTTCTCCCTAACAAACTTTGAGAATTGAATGTTAAACTTCGTAACATGGAACAATTACATTCTTCTTTAAAGTCAGCTATAAATTGTCTCGAGTTATGTTGGCCACTTTGGTCAACACCAATATGTGAGGCATACTTATTCAATATTCGCATATAGTTGAGTCCATTTGTTGACCTCACTTTTATGAGGACCTACCCTAAATTGACATCTATAGATAGGACATGTCTTGAGTTATCCACATTTGCTCAGTATCTTTAGACACCCTCCCAAAAAACCAATGATCAAAAAGATCATTAAATCATTCTTGGGGAGGAGTCCACCAACATTGACTTCTGCAACCCATCTAGGGTTCTCTAACCCTAAAAATTAGATTAATACTTTAAGGTGACATTAGCCCAAGTCATGATGGAACTCAGGTTGATCAAATCAATGATGACAAAACCTAATTTTATCCCATATTGACCATTTGGTCAACCTTATACCCAATGGTCACAACATGGACCGTTAGGTTAACCTTGGACCCAATAGTCCCATATTGATCAATTCGTCAACCCTGGAGCCAATGATCACCATACTGACCATTTGGTCAAACCTAGGACCTAATTGGCCAAAATTGGTCAATTGGTCAATCCTAGAACCTAATTGGTCAAACTTGGTGAATTGGTTATCCCAAGAACATAATTGGTCAAACTTGATCAATTGGTCAACTCTAGGGCCTAATTAGTCAACCATACACTATTATGGTCAATTCATTATCTCTGATTAAAATTTTAATTCTTTTAATTTGTTAATTATTACATTAAATAAATTAATGAAATTATGGCTTATTAGGCCTAAATTTATGTCCTAAAATTATGACCTAAGCCAATGGCAATTTATGCCTATGGCAATCAAAACCTATGCTTCACACCGAAACCTTAGACACAATCAATGGGTCATCGAAAATGGGTCACCCATGACCGATTAAAAACCATTATCACATGGTTGAATCTCTTAAGACCCATAAGCCTACTATTTTTAATCAAAGTCAACATCATCATGAGGGAAGTTTATTTGTCATTCCTTCTTAAATCCTTATCACATACATTGAGCTTAGGTGGATGGGTTCAATCCAATTCATCTATGGGTTTCACTCCACCTCATCATCCCCCCAATTGAAAGAAGCTAAAGCCATGGCCAAATCTTTACCATGATGGAAGCTCATCATGGATCTGTCTTAGGGAAGCTCAACCATTGCTATGCTTAGTCAGAAGCTTATCTCCAGCCCTAATGAGCTACTTACCTTCTTCCCCAAGCAATTGTATGCTTATCCAAGGCCTTCCATGGCTATCTAAGAAGCTAACTTGAGAGCTTCATAAGAAGAGAACAAAGATACAAACCTCAAACCCTGGAACATGTAACACCAAAAATACTCCCCACATTTTAAGCAATAAATCCCCAATTCTCTCAGCTTCTATCACTTATCACAAAGCCCCAATTTTGAATCTAAAATTAAGGAAACATTTTGGGTTGACATAAAACTCTCCGAAACTATAATTCGATCATCCCAGAAGCTTCCCCAATTCTCATGAGGAAGTTTCCAATCCAAATTGACCCTTTGATCCACCTAAAAATTACCTATTTTTAGTGTACAATTTGTGCTCATTCTATGCACATTTTCAATGTTTTTACACTTAAAAGGAAGGAAATTTATATATTTTTGTCTTCAAGTACAAACAATGGAATTTTCGTGAAAATGAAGCAAAAATGCTGCAATTTGGAGCGATATTGAGTAAAGAAGAAAATTCTAATCTGACACATTTCGATATAACTTTCCATGCTTAATCTCCTTCACATTTATTCCTTATTTTTTAATGAAATTACACTTTAATGAAAGTTTATTTTTATGTCTATCTTGTAGGTATAGCAATCTAGAGAGCAACAGAGCTTAAACCTGGCGAAACAAAGCTAAAACAGAGCGAAAAGGGGTAAAACGGTGGAGCTGCGCACAGGGTGGTGCTATAGTGACTTGAATGATGCCATAGCGCCCTGAATGGTGCCATAGCGCCAAACACAAGCAGAATATCTCCTCAGACTAGCACTATAGTGGTCGGGATGGTTGTTGGATGACTTTTGAGCAAATATGGGCCATTCTGGGATGTTGTGGAAGCTTCTGAACAACTGGCACGCCCCATGCAGTGATGCAATGAATCTAGACACTTGGAAAGGCTCTTATATGAAGAGAATTGTCTCTTGGAATGAAAGGATGCGTCTCTTGGATGATGTGATATGTCACTTGGAGAAATGAGGGGTTTTTATGACTTTTTAAATAAGGGGGCTGACGCCTCTCAGAAGGAGAAATTAGAAAGTAATTAAGGGATTCTAAAGAATAAATTAGGAAGTGTTTTAGGAGTTAGGTGTGAGCTTATGAAGATGTAAATTTCTTAATCTTCTAGAGAGATTAGTGATTGATTTTGACAAATATGAGTAAGGAAGAATGAGCGGGGCATGGATCAGTGGGAGACTTTGTTGGAAAGATTTTTCTTTTTTTCTTTCAAAGGGAAAAAGCTAAGCATTGTGTTCTTCATTTTCTTGAAATTGTTGTAAGCACTTTCTAGTGGATTTTCTTTGATTTAAATGAAGTTTTCTATTGTGTTTTATACATGCTTCGTGACCAAAGGAAAATATGTTGAGATTTTTATACCTACTTTATATTGTTTTTGATGATATTACACTTTAAAGAAAGGTATTTTTAATGTTTTGTTGCAGGAATAAGGAATAAGGGTCATTGGAGCAAAAAGATGCAAAAAAGATCAAATTTGGAGTGAAAAGAACCAAAATGTGAAGATTTGAACTAGGCCGCCGACGGCGCTGTCGACGCCGCCAACGGCGAGATTTTCTCGAGACTATAGGAAAAAAAAATTCTCTAGAAGCCCGCCAACGGTGCCCTCGAGGCCACTGACGGCAAGATCGACGGTTATGCCTACTAAAGCTTTGGATAAGGCCAAATTTTGAAGGGATGCTTAGGAAACTCTTGGGAAAGCTCATCTACAACTTTAAAAGAACATTTTGGCCAAAAAAAATAGAAAGGGGAGATAGTGTGCTAGAGGTTAGAGAGGTTCCATTAGTGTGTAACACTTGTGAGTATTTCTTCGAGAGATTGTAAGAGTGGAGGGAAAATGAGAAATTTCTTCCTCCTTACTACTTCGAAGAGGAATTTTGTGTAAAAAGGAAGTCCGTGTGATGTAAAGAAAGGAAGAGATTCAAAGGAACTTCATAGAGTGTTCTTGGGGAGAAATTAGAGATAAGTTATTTACTTGTGGTAGTTTGTATGACTTTGATTTTATATATGAATTCCAATTTTTGTTGTGTTTTCCTCATGAAATTTGAGTAGTTTTCTCTGTCTTTCTTCTTGTCTTTAGAAATAATCATGTGTATGATTAGAATTATTTAGAATTTCTTTCAATTCCAATATTGTGATGGTATATTACTCCGCGCTTAATTTACTTATGCAAATTTTCCAATTCATAAGTTAAAACAAATTGTGAAAACTTAATGACCCGGAAGGGCTATGCTTTTTCTCAATTAGTAATTACCACACGAACCTTTAGGATGAAAAAATGGTAATCTTGGGGTGAGTACAAATAGATAAGGAGATAAGATTTAGCGGGTGTAAATTGATAAATTCAATGTGTAGATTAACCCTCAGGTGAGGGGAAAGTGGGAGCTCCGAAGTGAGAGCCGGTATCCTCCCAGCCAAGCAGCAGAATTAGTAACCAAGCATAGGACTAGTGAATGCTCTTTATGCCTGGACCAAAGGGTAAGGAATATGTATGCTCCTATTTGACACAGTATAAATTGAACTAATTCATTTTATCTATTCACTATAATTTCTTGAAAAGGAGAAGGATGCTTTTTTATATATTGAATATCACGATTAAACCCTACTTTATATCATTAGTTATTTATTAGTTATTAAAATTATCTATTTATTTCAATTGCCTATTAGTGACAAATAGGCAAATTGAACATTGTTGTTGTGATTAAAGTCTTGCTTTTCTAAAAGTCTTAGTCTGTGATTCTAAAACACTCACTATGGGATTGATATCTAGGACTCCATTAGAGCCTTATATTACTTGAGCGATACATATACATGCGTTGACAAATTCGACTTTAACATTATTGAATATTATAATTGCACAACTTAATCATATCAGACTCATCTATAAAGTCGCGATCAAGTCTTTGGACACTGTTGCTGGAAAATTAAATCTTCTAGTAGCGTCATCAAATTCTTGTATTTATCGATTACAAAAAGAAGTCGGTCAAGTTTTTGGCGCTATTGTCGGTGGTCTAAATCTTCTAGCAGCGGTATCAAATTCTTATATTTTTAAGCATATATAAAATTGCTGTCAAGTTTTTTGCGTCGTTGTCGGGGAGTGATTGAGTGAGTGAGTAAAATCACGATCATAGTAATGGACAAATTAGGATTATTAGAAAATTTTTACTTAAATTGCAACTTATTTTTATTTTTATATTTAGTTAATTATATTACAGAGTACTGATTTTAAATTGTTTCGTAAATTTGGACCTGAAAATCTTATACACTACGATTCAGAATTAGAACGCACTGTTAGAAGGATTAGAAAATCAAGAAGAGAACCAAGAAATTCTCATACAATGGAAAACAACCTGAACAATCACAGGATAGAAAATTAGCACCAACCTAGACCCTTAAGAGATTATGCAAATCCTACAGCAGATGAGATTCACTTATCTATCCAAAATCCTGATGTAGCTGCTAATTTATTTGAGCTTAAACTGTTATTATCCAAATGGTACAAATCAATCAATTTGGAGGTACACCAAATGAAGATCCTAATTTACATCTCGCTAGTTCTTTAGAACTATGTGCCACTTTTAAATAGAACAGAGTCTCAAACGATGCTGTTAGACTTAGACTTTTTTCTTTTTCATTGAGGGATAAGGCTAAGATGTGGTTAAATTCATTAGCACCTGGATCTATTAGAACTTGGGGAGAACTTTCATAGAAATTTCTATCTAAATATTTCCCTCCATCCAAAATTGCTAAACTAAGAAATGACATAACATCGTTCTGTCATATTGATGAAGAGTCAATATATGAAGCTTGGGAGAGATTTAAAGATCTTCTTAGGAAGTGTCCTCATCATTCATTACTAGATTGGTTAATAATTCAAACTTTTTATAATGGATTAGTGGGATCTTGGTGGTTATTTAATGTCAAAACCATTTGATGAGGCTTATTCATTTACAGCAGAGATGGCTACCAACAATTATTACAATTTTTAATGGCCCTCTGAGCGAGTAAATCATAAAAGAATAGCTAGTATCCATGATTCAGATGCAATATCTATGTTAGCTTCGCAGATTGCTGCAATATCAAAGAAATTAGATCATTATGGCATGAATTATTATTCAGCACCTCCTATGATGGAAGAAAATTCATCTGGGAAATTTTTGGATGTGCAACCTTCATATGAGACCTTAAATTCTATTAATAGACCCAAAAAATCTATTCTAACTATTATAACCCAGGTTGGAAGAATCATCCAAATTTCAATTGGAATAACAATTCTTCTACAAATCAACAATGGGCAAAAAACTTAGTGAACCCATTAGGAAATTCATCCAACCAAAGAAATGTTAACTATAGACCATCTTATCCTCCAGGATTTAATAGTAATACTCAAATTAAAGAGAAGAAGTTATTTATGGAAAAGCTAATATTAAACATGGGTCAACAATTACAGAATCAAGGAAATCAATTACAAAATCAAGGAAATCAATTACAAATTCAAGGAAATCAATTATAACATCAAGGAACTGCTATTAAAAATATTGAAAACAATTAGGGCATATTGCTACTGCGCTTAGTAACCGAACATTAGAAACTTTTCCAAGTACTGTGAAACCAAATCCTAAAGATCAAGGAAAGAAACAAATCAAGGCGATTCAGTTACAAAGTGGAAAATAATTAGAGACAAGAGTGTAAAAAGAAATAGAAAATGAAAAAGAGAAAGTGGACAGGAAGACAACAGAGGAAGTACCAAAGGATCACGAATACCCTGATTCAGAGTAACCATTTACACCAATGAAAATTACTATGGAGAAACCTCCACCACCGTTTCCTTAAAGGTTGAAGCAACACAAATAGAATAAATAATTTTCCAACTTTTTAGAAATTCTCTTTTTAGAAATTCTTAACATTTCCTTCGTAGCTTTAGAGCAGATGCCCAATTATGTGAAATTTATGAAGTTTATGAAAGATATTTTGAACAAGAAAAGAAATTTCGCTGATAATGTAACTGTTTCACTTAGTAAAGAGTGTAGTGCAATTATTCAAAAAACGCTTCCTAAAAAATTAAAAGACCCTGGTAGCTTCACTATATCGTGTGCTGTCGGTGAAAAATTTTATGGAAGAGCTTTATGTGACTTGGAAGCCAGCATTAATTTTATGCTTCTTTCAATTTTTAAAAGATTAGGATTAGGAGAAGTCTCACCTACTTCTATAACTCTACAGTTGGCAGATCGTTCAGTTACATATCCTAAGGAAGTTATAGAAGATGTGTTAGTAAAAGTGGACAAATTTATCTTTCTTGTGGATTTCATTATTTTAGATATGGAGGAAGAAAAAGAAATAACTATCATTTTAGGGAGACCATTTTTAGCTACTGGAAAAGCTATGATAGATGTTCGAAAAGGAGAATTAACTATGAGGGTAAATGATCAAGAAGTGACTTTTAAATGATCAAGATGAGTAAATGATCAAGAAGTGACTTTTAACATTGTGAAATCTATGAAATACCCTGCTGTTGAAAGAAACAATGAGTGTTTTCGCAAGAAAATTATTGAACATCTACTGAATGAACATTTTAAAGAACATTTTGAAGATCAAAAGTATGTGGAAAAAGACAAGCATTTTGAAGAACAAATTGAAGAGAATGATGAAATTATTTTGGATGAATTAGAAAAGAAAGAATTAGATTATGTTCAAGAAAGATTTTAGATGTTGGATATTACAGAAAATGCTTATAAGAAAGAATCTATTTCCATCAATTATAAAATCACCTGAACTTGAGTTGAAAACATTACCTAACAATTTAAAGTATGTGTTTTTTGGAGACTCATCTACATTACCTATTATTATATCTTCA
>NW_018220094.1:119817-120137 GCF_001263595.1 Phalaenopsis equestris
GACTGTTAGATACATTGAAAAGATATAAGAAAGCTTTTGGTTGGACCTTAGCAGATATTAAAGGAATCGGTTCTTCAATCTGTATGCACAGAATTATATTAGATGAACAATATAAACCAAGAGTTGATCCACAAAAGAGATTGACTCCGATAATGAAAGAAGTAGTAAAAAAGGAAACTTTGAAATGGTTAGACACTGGAATTATATATCCTATTTCAGATAGTGCGTGGGTAAGTCCTATTCATTGTGTTCCTAAGAAAGGAGGAGTGACTGTTGAAACAAAAGAAAATAATGAATTAATACCTATCAAACAAGTTACT
>NW_018220094.1:120222-120733 GCF_001263595.1 Phalaenopsis equestris
ATAGTGGATAGACTTGCTGGGCACAAATATTTTTGCTTTTTAGATGGATATACATGTTACTATTAAATTTTTATTGCTCCTGAGGATCAAGAAAAGACAACATTTACTAGTCCTTTTGGAACTTTTGCTTTTATAAGAATGTTTTTCGGATTGTGTAATGCATCTGCAACATTCTAGAGATGTATGATGTCCATATTTAGTAAGTTAATTGATGATGGATTGGAAGTATTTATGGACTATTTCTTTGTATTTGGAGCATCAGTTGACGCATGCTTAAATTACCTTGAAAAATTTTTGGAGTTACGCGAAAGAACTAATTTAGTTCTAAATTGGGAGAAATGTCAATTTATGGTTGGAGAAGGAATTGTGTTAGGGCATAAAACTTCGGAAGATGGTATGGAAGCAGACCCTACAAAAATTCAAGTCATATCTAAACTAACACCTCTTACTAATGTAAGAGAAGTTAGGAGTTTTCTTGGACATGTTGGTTTTTACAGGCATTTTATTAAAG
>NW_018220094.1:120927-124230 GCF_001263595.1 Phalaenopsis equestris
TTGGACAAAGGTACGAAAAGATTTTTAAAGTGATATACTATGCTAGTAAAACTCTTAACGATGCACAAATTAACTATACTGTTACTGAAAAAGAGTTACTGGCAATTGTATATGCTTTAGATAAATTTAGATCTTATTTAATTGGAGCTAAATGTATTGTGCATACTAATTAGTCTGCTATTAAATATCTAATGCAAAAGAAGGTGCTAAACCAAGGTTGATTAGATAGATACTATTGATAGATACTATTGATATTGATGCAAGAATTTGATCTTGTGGTTATTGATAGAAAGGGAATTGATAATCAAATTGCTGATCATTTATCGAAACTAAAAAATCATGAATTATCTAACACCGATAATGAAAATATAGATAGTTTCCCTGATGATCAAATGTCATGATTCTAAATTTGGAGGACATTTTGGGAGTGATAAAACTGCTTATAAAATTTTAGAAGCTGGATTTTATTGGCATATAATATTTAAAGATGTTTATAGATATATAAAAAATTGTGATCAATTCCAACGAGTAGGCAATATATCTAGAAGTAATGAAATGCCTCTAAATTTCATATTGGAAGTTGAGATATTTGATGTTTGGGGATTAGATTTTATGGGACCGTTTATCCATTCATTTCGAAACTTATATATGTTAATTGCAGTAGACTATATTAAGTGGATTGAAGCACAAGCTTTACCTCATTGTGACGCTAAAAGTGTTTCAAGATTTTTGATAAAAAATATTTTCATTAGGTACGGAATGCCTAGAATGATTATCATTGATGGAGGATCCAATTTTAGAAATAAATACATCCAGAGATTGACAGAAAAATTTAATATTATTCATAGAATCTTTACTGCTTATCACCCTCAAATTAGTGGGTTAGCTGAAGTTTCTAATAGAGAGATTAAACAAATACTTGAAAAGACTATAAACCCTAGTAGAATAGATTGGTCCAATAGATTGGATACTGCATTATGGGCTTACAGAACTGCTTATAAAACTTCTATTGGAATGACTCCTTACAGATTGATTTTTGGAAAGACTTGTCACTTACCAGTAGAATTGGAGCATAAGGCATATTGGGCGATTAAAGAATTCAATTATAATTTGAAAGATGAAAGTTATGGCATGATTGGAAGATTAACCAAAAGCACTTGGAACCAGGAAAAGAAGTTTTACTTTACAACACTAGGTTGAAATTATTTCCTGGGAAATTGAAGTCTCGTCGGTTAGGGTCATTTACTGTGACTCAAGTTTATACTTATAAAGTTATTAAAATTGAAGATCAGAAAACAAGAAATAGATTTAAAGTAAATGGTCATAGATTAAAACCATATTATGAGGTTAAAAGACCAAATTTTAAAGAGGTTTTAATGATCAGTCAACCTGAATAACACCTGAATAGGTCGGGCTGACGATGTTAAACCAAAGACTTTATGGGAGGCAACCCATATTTATCTTTATTTTTATAGTAATTATAGTAGTTTTTATTTGAGATTATCACTAGTTTATGGTAGTTTTAAGCTCTACTATTCTTATTTACCGTTGAAACAACTTAAAAATTTGATCCATGAAGAAAAATTGGAGCATATTCGGACTAGAGCGAAACTGTAGAAATTTTGCCTTGGGCGCCAACGGCGCCCTCGACGCCGCCGACGACAGTTTTTCCTGAGAGTCCAGACAAAATTAATACAGTAGCGCGCCGACGGTGCCCTCAACCCCACCGATTGCGAGACCGGTAAGAGGACAGTTTCTTGTGTTCGAGTGGCGGTTTTTGACTGTTTTTGGGCGGAAATTGTCTTTTGAACTCAAAAATTTGAATTATAATTCATATTTTCCCTCCAAAAATTAAGTGAAACTCTACCAATTCCATTTCCATGGTGCCCAATTCCCCTGATAATCCCAGAATACGAGTTTTCAATCGGCGAAAGCTTATTAGTGCGGAAGAGCAGTGAGTCTTCAATAAGGTTCTGATGAAGAAAAGATTGATCAAGGAACGAAGATTCATAAATCACGGATTGAATAATCCCTCCACGACAATTGAAGAGACAATATTGCGGCAAAGATGGGAAGTGTTGTGCTACACTACCACCGCCGTGGTTGTTCCTGTGGTAAAGGAATTTTAAGCAAATTTACCACCGCCGTGGTTGTTTCTGTGGCAACAAAATTTTATGCAAATTTACATGGAATCAACCAGAGAGTTGTTTATGTGCGAGGAAGATGGATCACCGACCCAACGAGAAACCAAATGAATGAGATTTACCAGTATTTAACGGACGAAACTGACGACTAGGAAACAAGAGAAAACATGTATGTTAGTTTTTCTGCAACACTTCTGAATCCCGTTTCGAAATATTGGCACTTTTTCATTTCTGCGAAACTGTTACCGACAATGAAGATTGGTAAAGTTTCTAAAGAAAGTGCCATTTTGAATTACTGCATCCAAGGGGACTGCCGATCGACATTGGATCTATAAATGTGAAGTCGGTTTTGGGCCTGATCATTCATGGATCAACTTATGGACTTGGACACCCCTCCATAATTTTCTCTAATTTTCTTCCATAATTTTCTCACTTTGCAGTCAGTTCCAAGTGTCCTATGGAATTTGGGAAAAAGTATTTCTGCCTTGGAAGCCTTTGGATCCAACTGAAAGATTCCCATCATTTGAAGATGAAAATGACATGATCGTGATAGTTGATCAATCATCACAGAATTCACTGCCAGTTCCACCCTTAGTCCCTAATAAGTCTTTGGTGATCTTGCGCCGAATCAAGAAATTGGAAAAGGAGGTACAAAATCTCATGAATGCAATTAAGAATATCTCTGATTTTTTCGATCATCTGGACTGGAGGATGAAAGAGCATTTCAAACAATCTGGACATTTAGAAGATAGTTTGATACGATTGATGAAGAGGATGAAATTTATTGAGGAGGATTCTACTGAAGAATTTCCATTCCGACCGTTCTACAACCTCTTCGTTCATGTGCAATCAATGGGTGATCTCAGAGAAGAATAAAGTACTAAGTCTGAGGATTAGTAGATTTATATTACTACCTATATGTCTATCTATGTATTTTGATTTGAACTTTGCATTTGCTTTGCTTTAGAATTATGCTTATAGATCTCTGTATAGTTGAGACTAAGCATAGAATGTTTTGTTTTCAGCATTTTGAGTGTTGTGGCTTGGATTACGACGCTGAATCAATGTGTTGAGATTGAGAAAATACCAAACTTAGGTGTGTAATGTAACGTATATTGTACCCCTTTGAATTTATATATAAATGTGATGTTTTGTGTTG
>NW_018220094.1:124491-125550 GCF_001263595.1 Phalaenopsis equestris
TTGGGATTTAAATTCCAATTAGGCGCGCCGACGGTTCTATCGACCCCGCCGACGGTGAGCTCCCAAAAAAACACCTTTAACCGTGATTTTGACCAGTTAACCGCCACTATTCATTATCCCCTTCCTCCTAAAAATGCCATTTTTGACTTAGGGCTTGAAAGATCTTGGATTGGGAGGCAATTTCAACACTTTTTGACACCGGATTTGATCATCTTTAGATAAGAGCTTCACTCCAAGCTAAAAATATTTGATTTTCACCATGAATTTATCCCACATTGAGAAGATCCAAAAAATTTGGGAATGTGAAGAAAATTTGGGAAGAAATTCATGGATCTTATTGTTGAACTCTTAGAATTACTGTTAGAAGCCATGATTTATTTTTTTGAAGTAATTTTTGGAATTTTTCTATAATTTGATTAGATTGAAATGGCTCCACAACAAAAGAGAAGAGTTGAGTTCGATGAGTCTCGCTTCGTTAATACGATGACTCAGACAAAATTTACTTCCATATTTAAAGGAAAGAAGTGCATACAAGATCGAGTTTTCAAAAGTCTGGGAGGAGAAATCATAAATGCTATATAAAAGTTATGATCTAATGCAGTAAAGTTTTAATTCAGAAACACTATAAGTTATATTTAAATAAATACCATAGTGAGATTTTCAGAAAAAAATTGAAGTAATTAAATTAACTTTGTAGCTACAAGATTATCTAGTCATCAAGTTTAAGAGTTCTAGTCTTCTATTCATTTCAAGAATGACTATATGTTGTAATATCAAGTCACTGAAAATATTCGAATGATAAGAACTTCATGAGAACACTACTAGTAAATGATCTAATCCATAAACATAAGTTCAGAAATGTCTTTAAGTTTTCCCTTTAGGTAGGTCCAGTGAAGCCAATTTTTTATTAGGCATATCCTCAAGCTTCTCCTCACTTTCATATTTTTTTCTTTCTTTTCTCTTTTTCATTTGGATTGCTTTCAATACTATATATTTTTCTTTTCTTTTCGATTGTTGTCAATCCTTTATGTTTCCTTTTTCAAGTGAGGATTACTATAT
>NW_018220094.1:125616-128355 GCF_001263595.1 Phalaenopsis equestris
CTGAATTAAATTCACTACATAAAATCATATAAATAATTTTTGAAAATAATTAAATAGAGGACATCTAATAGTTAATCTTTTTCTTCCCTCCCCCAAACTTAAATTATTCAATATAAAATGATACAGGTGGAAAGAAAAACTCTAAATATAAATCATACCTCAGTATTTTAGGCATTTTCATCATTCTGAAATTTTTGCAGTCCTTCTCAAAATTTCTACTTCACCTGGTCTGTAACATTAGGAGCTTTCTACACATATTAATCAAAAAAAAATTCTGGGTAATGAAATTTTGAAATAAGTACAAAACTAAAACATTAAACAACCATAATATTCCCTAACAAAACCACAATACTAAACAAAATAATTACAATTCAAAAGCAAAAATAAAAATCGCATTACATTACAATTCACAAAGCACTAACAACATTCATTATACTACACAGGCAAAATTTAACTACCACACTAACTTTATAACAAAAATTAAAAATCGTCCGATTACAACATAACAATAAAAATGAAAGTGCAAAAACAAACAAACATCCATTTCTATTACAAAAGATCACAAAAATAAAAGTACAAGTACAAGTACATCGATTACTATCAGATATCAAAATCCCAAACTATGTCTTCGTCTCCTTGATCAACAGGTGGTTTGGGCTGATACTGAGTATATCAGGGGCACTCAGGGAAAGTAACATCAGTCTCACCTCTGTAGTGTCGGGCCAGAGCTTTGTAATAAGCTGCCTCAAAATTTGAATGCCTCTGAAGGTACTCACTATCATTATCATGTCGATGTTCTAAACTTCCAATCGTTTCATTTATTATTTCTATACTTTTTTGCTGCAAGGTCAACTCATTGATCAAATCATTCAGAGTAGGGGAACTAGAAGGTGGAAGGTCATAACTTGTAGAGGGGACATCTCTATTAGTAGAAGGTTCTTGACTCCTACTTCCAGTTCTCAGTTCTTCATGGGATACATATGTCTTCTAATTAGCTTTACTAATGTGTTTCATAAGGTAAACTCATGCCTTATCATCTCTAACGATCTCCTCCAGCTTCCACTCCAGAAAGTTGGCAAAGTGCATAAATAAGGCCAGGATGTCCAAGACCTCCACTTGTTTAACTCCTTGCCGTAGTTAATATATTCTTAAGAAAAATTCTCCCCACATTTTTATTTCTGTTATTCTGAATTCAGAAATTCAGAATAGCTCTATCTCTAGTTACCTCAATATGGTGATAAGTTGGCAACAGAGTAGAAGAAATAAAATAGTGCCATGCCTTAGATGTTGCATTCAACATGGAAGCAGAAAAATTTACCCGTTGTCGTTGCTTAATCTTCCATGTTCCTTTCCCATCAGTCAGGTAGTTGATCACATCATTCATGGGGCCTTCCATATTACTGAAGGATTCATAATGACAGCTATAAGAATCTGGGACTTTGTAAAAGGTGTTAATGCAGGCGACATTAAATTCAACAGGAAATCTCCGCACTTGTACTATTCTGTCTTCATAATAGAATACGTTGGCATAGAATTCTTTCACAATATTTGCAGCGGCCTTGTTGGTGGTGTAATAGAAGTTTTCCCACCTCCGCTCGATAATAAGTCGTTCAATTTCTCCTCCCGGACTTTCAAAAACTCGATCTTGTATGCATTTCTTTCCTTCAAATACTGAAGTAAATCTTGATTGAGCCTTTAAATTGACAAAGCGAGACTCGTCGAACTCAAGTCATCTCTTTTGTAATGGAGCCATTTCAATCTAATCACAATTATAGAAAAATTCCAAAATATATATCAAATATTCAAATAATGGCTTCCAAAAGTAATTCTAATAGTTCAACACTAAGTTCCATGAATTTCTTCCCAATATTTTCTTCACATTCTCAAATTTTTTGGATCTCCTCAATGTGGAAGAAATTCTGGTAAAAATCAAATATTTTTAGTTTGGAGTGAAACTCTTACCAAGAGATGATCAAATCCGGTATCTAAATGCCTTGAAATCGCCTCCCAATCAAGGATCTCTCAAGCCTAAGGTCAAAAATTGCATTTTTTAGAGGAAGGGAAAGATGAATAGTGGCGGTTGACTGGTCAAAATCGTGGTTAAAGGTGTTTTTTTTATCTTGCCATCGGTGGGGTATTCGGCGCCGTCGGCGCGCTCTATTGAAATTATATTCCTAGTCTCAGGAAATGTCCGTCGGCGGGCTCTATTGATTTGGTTCAATTTCTGGATTTTTGCGATTTCGATCAATTTCAATCCTCAACGACATCTGTTCAATCATTATAGACATAACTTTAAGTGATTAAATGATGTACTTATCACAATTAAAATTTCAAAACACAAAACATCACATTTATATATAAATTCCATGAGTTACAATTTACGTTACATAACACACTTAAGTTTGGTATTTTCTAAGCCTCAGTACATTAATTCAGCGTCGCAATCCAAGCCACAACACTCAAAAAGCTAAAAACAAAACATCCTATGAAACAAAACATCCTAACAAAACATCCTATGCTTAGTCTCAACTATACAGAGATCTAAAAGCATAATCCTAAAATAATGCAAATGCAAAGTTCAAATCAAATTACATACATAGACAGACTGGTAGTAGTATAAATCTACTATTCTTCAAATTCAGTACTAGATTCTCCTCTGAGATCACCCATTGATTGCACATGAACGAAGAGGTTATAGTAGGGTTGGTATGGAAATTCTTCAGTAGAATCCTCTTCTAT
>NW_018220094.1:128667-131270 GCF_001263595.1 Phalaenopsis equestris
TGTCGGTCATCGGAATTGAAATCCCGTTGCCCGCTTCGGAAGGACATTTTTTAAAAAATTTTAGTTTTGAAATAGATGAAGTCAAACTGACCCCATAATTTTCATAGTTTAAATGAAAGAGCGCTTTACCTCAAATCTTCTATTTATCCCGAAGGATGAACACAAAAGTTGAGGGTCAGACTTGATCAAATAAATTAAATAAAGTTATGACATCCGTTTGGTCTGTGAAACCAATGTATTGGCCGACAAGTTCCCCTATTTAATATAAGTAATTAAATAGGGTTTATATTATGCTGGGTTCGAGAAAAGCTTCCTATAAGGGCAAGCCCCTATAGTTAATTACTTCATAGATAACTGAAGTTACCTAAGAATACCCTCGATAAAAGTCAAGAAAAATTACCTTCGAAGAGTTCAAATGGTAAGGACATTTCAACGATATCGGACTAAGAAGTGTGAAGAGGGATTGGTTCAAATTTGGAACATTTTGTTTTTGGAGTCCAAAAGAGGAAACACTAGAGGATGTCATCGATCCGAAGGAGAAATTTGGTGACTTCCCAAGCTATCCTATTATTTGGCTTCAATTTAGGAGAAATAATTTAGATCTTTTATCCTGCAATTTTTTTTATTAGGATTTACATTTGTGTGAAGCAATCAGCACAAATAACCTTGAAGATGTGAGGATTTAGGTCATGACGAACGACAACCTAGGAATCCTAAGGCGAGTTAAGGCTTAGATTGTACAACAGGATTGTAAAAATGCCTAAAAGATGTGTTTGAGAATTTATTTTGCACTAGGGAAACAACCTTAATATCCTATGGCTTTGTTGTTTAAAGCTAAGGAAGGGATGTATTAGTATAAATCCTCTTGCTGTTGAAGATGGTCGGGCTGCCCACCATGTAAGCTCCAAGCTCCTCGTTGTAGCAGAGTTCAAGTTTTCTAGGTCATTTAGTTATAATGTCAAGTTAGGTGACCCTATCGTTAAAGTTCTTTAAATTTTATTATGCGCATATTAAAGTTGATTAAAACGACACCGGTCAAGATCCCACGGTTCCATCGTCCTGGCACCACTATTTTTTATTAGAATCATTTAGTCTAAATGAATTTACTAAACTCAACTTAATGTGTTCCATAATTTCATTTAGACTGTGGGAAACCTCATTAGCAACCATAGGTTACCTCATCCGAGGGGTTCCCGATCTTTCAATTCAGACGTTTTAATTTAGTTGAAGTTGTGTTTTTTGTGATGTTTGTGATTAAATTTTCAGTTATTTTATATTTTTTGAATGTTATGGGGGTGATTTATGCAATTTTATATTTTCTATGCAGGTATTTGGGTCCATTTAAACTTTATTATGTTGCTTAATAATTCATCCTAGGAACAACCTGATGCTCAGTGAACATTGATGTCTTAATTATTCCAAAGAATAAGGTAAATGTCATTTACCTTTCAACTTGAAAATTACGTGGGTGAAGACCCTTTAGGAGACAAATTAGTGTTATTAAAAACACTTAGCCAAATTTTAGTCCTAATTGGACTTGTGGAGTGTTAAAAGAGTTTGATTATATTGATTTTTCTAATCCTCTTTTAACAAGTGGATTTCAACTTAAGTTCACCAATAAGTCCTTAAGACCTAAATGAATGTATTAAGTGTGTGTATTCATTTTGAAAAGATTTAAAACTTTAAGTGATCATTATCAAGATTATTTAAACTCCATTTTGATTATCAAATAAGGGTATGAAATCATTGATTTCCAAAGTTATACCCCTAAATTCAAAAGTCATCTTATGCTAATGAAGTTTCCAAAATTTTGATAGTAATGAGAATTTTTCTTTTATCTTGTAATTTGGCAAAGTGAAGTGGGTTTCTACTAATTAAACCCATTTTTTGATTGCAAATCATCAAATGGATTGCAAATCATCAAATATTGCAAATCATCAAATGAGTTAATTAATATCAGAAATTACCCATTTCTCATTTTGATTAAGCCTAAATATTCATTAACGGCAAAATATCCAAAATTACAATTTTGCCCCTCAGGATCCAAACTTTCATAATTTATCAAATTTAAGTCAAATGACTTTGAAATTTTTATGTAATCTTACTGATAAGTCCATTAAGACATCAGAGGAGAAAATGTGGATTTTCAAAATTTAATTTGATTTATATAATTATTTTTTTGCAAAAATGTGCATTTTCAAGGAAAATTTCAAATGATGATCAAGACAACTCCTAATCACTTGAAATTTTTATGTGAGCTAGCCCTAGACCAGAAAATCATTTGACCAAAATTTCATAATTTTTTGAATTTTCTATAATTTACTAAAAGTAATTGAATTTTTGGGGACTTTAATAAAAATAAAATATTTTAAGGGTTGAAAAATATATTTTTTATTTTTGGAAAATCTCTTTATATTTTTGGAAAATCTCTTTTTGGAAAATCTCTCAAGGTCAGGGAACCTAGAAAATATTTATTTGTATTTTTTTGATTTTTATTTGATTTTTTAGAATTATTTAGGTGAAAATTCTATTTTTAAGCCTTAAAAATCATTTTAAGGTTTAAAAATAGATATCTTTATTTTTAGACCTTGGAAAAATATTCC
>NW_018220094.1:131337-133401 GCF_001263595.1 Phalaenopsis equestris
TTTTTTTATTATTTTTTAATTATTAAAAATAATTAAAAATAACCTAAAAATCAAGTTTTTATTTTAAATATATTTTTATTCTTATTAAATCCCCCTGATATCATAGAATTCAGAAAACTAAGTTTCATAATTTTTGGAGTTATATTTTGATTTTTAAAAATCATTTAAGTTTCAAATTTGATGGTCACTTTTAAAAATCAATTAAAAATACTAAATAATCTCCAAATCCTTTGAATTTTTTATGGTGGGTTCTCTGACTCATGAGCCACAGTGAAAAACAAAATTTAAGTGATTTTAATCTCTATGTGTTTCAAATTAAATATTTTAAGAAAATTAGGTTTTGCCCAAAACAGTGTTGTTTTGAATCTTAGAAAATCATGAAATTATTTTCTAAGACTACTTTCGCCATAAGAAACTCACATGAATTTTTGTAGAATTTTCTAAGTCACATACAATTTTCTATAATTATTTGAATAGAAAATACATAAAAATTTAGAAAATTAAGATTTCTGTCTAGATATCTTCTATGTCTTTGAAAAAATGCTCCAATTGTGCACCTAAATAGAGGCTACAAAATATAAAAATTTGGGGTCAAGGCGATAATACAATATGAAAGGAGAATCCAATATGAATGGAGAATTGAAATGGAGAATTGAAATACCCCTAACCCTAATTCATTTATTAAAAATAATTTATGCATCAAAGTAATAATAAAATAATTTCATATGATTCTTCTCTGTTTAGTGAGCAAGAGGGTATTTTTATTTTTTTTTTATGAGTTTTCTATGAAAAGTTATGAATTTTTAAAGTTTAGGGGTATTTTCTGAATTTTTTAAATCCCATAATTTTCTACTTGAACCTACGTGCTGACTGGATCATGGGCGGTTCCGAAATGCCACGTGTCGTGCTCTGGTTTGTCGTCGTCATCCGCGTCAGTGCTGGCTCAGCGCGCTGTGCATAGTATACGGGAACTCTGTCCGACGCGATCAGGACCGTCTGATTGATACACGCGCGAATGGACGGCATTCGTTCATCGTCCCCGATGGCCCTAACCGAGAGCCGGCCAACTTCAAACATTTTCATAATGGATTTTAATGATTTTTTTTAATATTCCGAGAGTGAGTGAGATTATACCTTTGCTCCGAGAGGTTTGGCCTCAATCAGAGATTCTTCACACCTTCGTTGGGTCCCAAAGAGCTTAGGGATGAAGCCTCTGGCTTTGGTGTAAGGCCTATTTATGATTCCGACCACAACCAATTTTGGGTGTTGATTGAGAGCTATGGCAGAGGCTATTTCAGAGGGGGAATTGATGGGGGTTTTGCTTTCTTCCCCTGCTGGGAGGTTAATTTGATTTTAGTGGATTTTAGAGCAGTGCCCTGATTTTGACCTCAATTTTGAGCTCAAAAAATTGAACTCACAGAGGAGGCTTTGAGGGCAATTAATGGTGGAGCCCTTCGTCTCTGTGCTTGGAGAAGAATTTTGGATATTTTGGAGGAGGTTTTGCTAATCTATTGTGGCTCTTCCTTGTTTGGCAGTGAGCTCTCCTTCCTTCCATAGCCATGGCCATGGCTTTTTTATAGAGCTAGATCAGTTAGGATGCTTGGAAATGAAGTCTAAAGCTCATGATGAGCAAGAAAAATGGCACCATAGGAAATTGCCAAGTGTTGGAGAGTAATTTGGTTTTGCATGAAACTTATACTTTAAGGTTAAAAAAAATACTTACCTAAGGGATAAATATCATGGCTAACCCATGGTTAACTTAACTTAACTCTAAGATCTAGAGTTTAGCTTAGGTTAAGCTTGATTGGGAATACCAAGTTTGATTTTCATTATATTTTGGTCATGGGCTAATATGACCAAAAATGGGTTTAGGTTTGTTTAGCCATGTCAGTTGGCTCAATTGAATAGTGTATTTGATGTAGGAGACCACGAGGAACATCTTTCATGAAGGATGAAAGTATTTTTGAAATCAATTTGGTAGTGAGTTTAGTGGATTTTGATGAAATTTGGATTTAGACCCAAATTAGGCATATGGGGCTAATTTGGGTCAAACTTGAGCTAGCT
>NW_018220094.1:134423-135597 GCF_001263595.1 Phalaenopsis equestris
CTTGAGTTCTCTCATAATGATCTTACCTACTAAGTACTAGAGGTTAGGACCAATGTGTGGAACTTCAAGTTGAGTAAAGAGAAGAGTTTTGAGTTTCTAATGGTGAGGGTACCTTTTCTAGTTTTCTAAGACTAGTCAGTAGGAAAGTCATATGGCTAGACCTAGGCTACTAAAGAGGAAAACTAGACCTCAACCAAAAGTGAGGTCAACAAATGGACCCCCAACAGGTGTGGTGTGCTGGGCGAGGACACCGCACGTATTGGCGTTGACCGACAAGATCAACAAGACCAATATAGATTTCTAAGTCATCAGACCTAGAAAGAAGTGTGAATTTGAGTTTGCTATTGGTTTCCGGTGGGTATTTTTAGGAAATGGGTATGTCTGATCAAAATCAGAAAGTGAGGACTCTTGTTGAGGATTGAAGAGTGGCTTTAAAGTATATTTTGTGTATGAGAATCAGAATTTGGGTACTGATCTTAAAAAGTGTGTATCAGTAGGATAAGACTGACTGAACACGAGAATTGGATGTCTTGAATAGATTGAAGGACTTATTCCCTCAACCTCTGGAATTTGATTTGATTTAAAAGATTGCGATAGGATAAGTTCCTAAAGAAATATGAAATCCTTAACCTCTAAAGTATTGATTTTAAGGATTGCGATAGGAGGAGCTCCTAAAGCAACACGGAATCAGATGCAAAATTCTCAACCTCTAAAATATTGATTTGAAAGATTGCGATAGGAGGGGCTCCTAAAGCAACGCGGAATCAGATGTAAAATCATCATCCTCTAAAATATCAGTTTGAAAGATTGCGATAGGAGGGGCTCCTAAAGCAACAACGCAGAATTGGATAGGACATCCTCAACCTCTAGAATTTTGTTTGAAAGATTGTGATAGGAGGGGCTCATAAAGCAATGCAGAATCAGATGCGACATCCTCAACTTATGGAATTTAATTTTAAAGATTGTATAGGAGTGGCTCCTATAGCAACGCGGAATCGGATGTAAAATCCTCAACCTCTAAAATATTGGTTTGAAAGATGCAATAGGAGGGGCTCCTAAAGCAACGGGGAATCGGATGGAAA
Organism: Phalaenopsis equestris; assembly: GCF_001263595.1. Taxonomy (NCBI): domain Eukaryota; kingdom Viridiplantae; phylum Streptophyta; class Magnoliopsida; order Asparagales; family Orchidaceae; genus Phalaenopsis; species Phalaenopsis equestris. The sequence goes on from NW_018220094.1 coordinate 135,506, forward strand.
AAACTCAAACTCTAAAATATTGGTTTGAAAGATGCAATAGGAGGGGCTCCTAAAGCAACGGGGAATCGGATGTAAAATCCTCAACCTCTAAA
>NW_018220094.1:136525-139555 GCF_001263595.1 Phalaenopsis equestris
CGTCCAAGCCTACCCCGGAATGTAGAGATAGGGGATGAGGCATCCATGCCTATCTCGAAATGTAGAGATGGGTATAGGGCGTCTTGCCTATCCTGAAATGTAGAGATGGGTATAGGGCGTCTTGCCTATCCCAAATGTAGAAATGGGTATAGGGCGTCTTGCCTATCCCAAAATGTAGATGTGGGGAATAAGGCGTCCAAGCCTACCCCGGAATGTAGAGATAGGGGATGAGGCATCCATGCCTATCTCGAAATGTAGAGATGATGAAAATTTTGCAAAGTGTAGAGAACGTCCATAAAAGTTCGTACAGTGCAGAATTTTACTGAAATGTCTGTAGAGACTCTAAAAAATTTATGAGGGGCAAAATTTTGTTTCAATGTTTATTTTTTTATTGTTTAATTTGTTTTAGGATTTAGACCCAGTTTCAGACAAGCGCGACATCTAAGAACGAGTATTTGTCTTTGAAACACGAGGCATGGTGCTTCTTGAAGTACCATCCACTGACTTATGACAAGTGTTAGAAAATAACTCACTTTTTAAGGTGCTATCAAAATTATATTCTTTGGACTTGTAAAAGAGTGTTATCTCTAAAGATGTCGTAGCTGAAGAGGTTGCAACTTTGTAGATTTATTTGTAACAGTTGTCATTTGATTTATTGCAGATTCTGTAAAGGTTGTTGAAGTTATCTTTGAGAAATCTTTCTGACGTTCTTCGAGTTGGCGTTGGAGTTGTATTTGCTGAACACTGAAAGATATGACTTCAGGATTGAATCTCCATTAACGACTAATATCATTGTCGTTTCTTTAATTCTTTCTTTCTGAGCCTAAGCAGATTTCAAAATTTTGGTCATGTGATCAAAATATTTTTCATTGTCCAAAGATATTTCTGAGCCAATTAATAACCGACCAAAAGACTCAAAATCGTTGAACTTTTTCTTGAATATAATATCCGAAGATTTTTATTAAGAGAGCATTTTAAGTCTCATTAATTAAAGGAAACTTGAACACCAATTTTTAATTATACGTTCACCTCAAACTTCTTCTCACGGAGATTTTTTTATTTTGATTTGATCTTTGGATCAAACTTTTCATACTATTTTTTTTTTGTTTTGTCGAGAATTACTATATCTGGTAGAGCATGATTTAAGGATTTTGAAAGTCTGCATTTAGACACCAATTTTTGATTATGCTCACCTCAAGCTTCTTCTGTGGGTAATTTATTTTTATATATATATTTTTTTGCTCCGTTTATTTTCTGAGAATTACTATATCTGGTGGATCGTATATTAAGGATTTTGAATGTCCAACTTCCCCTAACTAAGAATCCTCAAATATTTCTTAAGTTTAATTCTGAGATATTATAACTCATTCGTGAGTCAGGACCCAGTCACGTGGCAGGAGATTAAAAGGCTCGTGATATCCCGAGTTAATTACTTGTATTTCCACCACATTATTTTATTTTGAAATTTGTTTAGGACCCAGTCTAAATTCTTTAAAGTGGATGACTCGGTTATTAGCGCATTAATTTCATTCTCCCTTGAAGTCACAGTCTTATCAAAACATCCAAATATTTCTTTTGAGGTGATCAATATTTTAAATATTGCACAATTTTGAACAAAAGAAATCTTCTTTTTATTAATTGGGGTGGGAGGGATGGGATAGACTAACATCAAACCTACTAATATCCCTTTTTAAACAAAATGTAGTACAACAATAGCCAAGAGGCATTTCATTCGTTGGCAGATGCGTAGGAATAAGTTAGAACAAACAAATCGACTGAAGTCATATTGGTAGAACCTATTTCAGGTTTTTTTTTTCAAGTATTCTTTCGAGATTTTTAAGTCCCCATTCCTCAACTTTTCCTCAAGCAAGTCCTTGAAACTGCAACACTCTTCTATGGTGTGTCCAATGAACCTGTGGTATGGGCAATATCTTGGGTGCTCTTTCTTGTTGACCTCGTCAGGCTTTTCTGGCGTGGGCAATCTGAACTCGGGATTCTTGATCAAATTGCGAAATATATTTTTTGCTGCTTCATTTTTAAAATAGTATATCCCATTTGATCGAGTGTTCATGATTGAAATTCTTTTTTGGTAAGGTCTCTGGTGAGACGATTGTTGAAGATTCTAACGAGAACATCGGGAAGTTTATTGATGTTGTTCGGCCTGGATCTGCAACGATCGCTTTCCCCTGCTAACCACAACAACTGTTCCATAATGCTTCTCAAATATATTGGTTGTCATGGACCTTTCATGAGGATCCATGTGTTTGAATTCTTCTTGAAGACTGTTAGCCTTGCTGAGCAGCTTCTCGAAGGATTTTATGGTGAGTCCCTTGAGCATGAAAGCTACTGGCCCATGGATGCTTTTGATTAAGATCTCAATCGCATGTTGTTCCTGTAGCTAAAGTTCACACTTCAGGCTAAGGTTTCTCCACCTCAAAATATAATCTACTAGAGTCTCATTAGGCTTTTGTCTTTCTACCACGAGATTTCCAATAGACACATTATGTTGCACTCCAGCTATGTTGCACTCCTATGTTGCACTCCAGCAAATCTTATTACGAACAACTGTTCCAACTCTGTAAATGACTTGACCAACTCATTGGGCAAGTAGGCATACCAATCAAAAGAAACTCCTGACAAGCTAGTGACGAACTGCTGACAGAGTAAAGCTTCATTAGTTCTTGTGTTGCCACAATTGGCTCTGAAATATGCTAGGTGTTGTCTGGGATTTCCAGTCCCATCAAATATTTTGAAGTTCGGAGGTGTAAAACCCTTAGGAAATGGTACGGTATCGAATTCTTCCGGGTAAGGTCTACCTTTTAGAATCAATGCACCATCCTTAGACTGGGTTAAGGCTTCACAAACTTGTTCGACCATTTGTTTAAATTCATTTTCAGGTATGACGCTTTGAACAGAGTACTTCTCTGGTTGTTCATCAGAGGTGAACTCTTTTCTTTCATCCTCAACATGAATGATTTCTGGTTGATTCATTCCTGGAGGTGTCATCTGTTGTGATTTTGACTGTCTTTG
>NW_018220094.1:140249-141676 GCF_001263595.1 Phalaenopsis equestris
TCCTATCCCGAGGTCGCCCTCGCTGAGGCGGTTGTTGGCTAGACTGGCCATATTGTTCTGTCTGTTGTTGTTTGATTTGTCGAGGTTGTTTGTCTTTCAAAATTCCCTGGCTGCGCTTCCTTTCTTCTGCCTTTATCAGTTGCATAGGTCTTGAACTGGACCCAATCTCGAATCCAGAAAACAGTGCAGTGGGGCACATAAGCATCGATTGACTCTTTCCTATGTAGAATCTCTTTTCCCTTACTCGGAAAAACAGTTGGCGCGGTGATGGTGTCTTCGGTAGCAGGGGCAGAAACAGCTCCGGTAGTAGTCCTAACGTTCCCAACGACAAACTTTTCAGCACTAGTAGGGTTATTTTCAAACAAAACCTTTAAAGGGGAGAATTTCTCAGCAGATTTCAAGTTGAACTCTACGATAGGCTCGACTAACTTGTCTATTTCAAGCTTCATTACCGTGAAGGCAACCTTTCTGAACTTGACTCCAATATCATCGAACCCTTGTCCAAACTTAATAACTGTCAGGTCTGGTAGTTCATCCTTATTGACAACAAACTCCATTCCAGAGGCAAAAGAAAAGATCAACCTTGGCGAAGACAATGTCCCTTGCATTTGAAGAATTTTTGAAAGTTAGCGATGTCCCATGTTTTATAGTTTTAACCAAAGTACTCAAATTGACGCATTTGTCTTATAAACCGGGCATCCTAAAATAAAATTTTTTTTTTCGTTGATTTGTGATTTAAAAAGTCAAAGAGTTGCAACAAGTGCGAAAAGATGTAACAGCTTGGCTTGATTCGCAGAAAAGATTCGCAGAAAAGCAAACCAGACCTGAAGGATATGAAGAAATGATGTTTTTTTTTGAGTTTAGGACCCAGTGCGGGACCTACAAAAAAGCAAATCAAACTCCGAGGGGGAAGGAAATGCAAAATTTAGGACTTTTAGGACCCAGTGCTGGACCTATAGAAAAGCACAACCATCCTCTGAAGGGAGAAGGAAATGAAAAGTTTAGGAGTTTAGGACCCAGTGCGGGACCTACAGAAAAGCAAAACCATCCCCCGAAGGGAGACGAAAATGCAAAGTTTAGGAGTTTAGGACCCATTGCGGGACCTAGAAAAGCAAAACCATCCCCCGAAGGGAGACAAAAATGCAAAGTTTAGGAGTTTAGGACCCAGCGCGGGACCTATTAAAAAGCAAACCCATCCCCCGAAGGGAGAAGGAAATGAAAAGTTTAGGAGTTTAGGACCCAGTGCGGGACCTATAGAAAAGGGAAATTTAATACAAAGGGAAGAAAGAAAATGTAAAGTTTAGGACCCAGCGCGGGACCTACTTTACGTAATGCCCGGGAGGAACTAGTCCACTGACACATTTATTGGGGGTCAAACCCCATATAAATATCAGAATGTTCTTAATGGTCTTCTGAATCACTCTGTT
>NW_018220094.1:142482-143350 GCF_001263595.1 Phalaenopsis equestris
TTTAAAGCTAAGGAAGGATGTGTTGTTGTAGATCCTCTTGCTGTTGAAGATGGCCGGGCTGCCCATCATGTAAGCTCCAAACTTCTCGTTGTAGCAGAGTTCAAGTTTTCTAGGTCATTTAGTTATAATGTCAAGTTAGGTGACCCTATCGTTAAAGTTCTTTAAATTTTATTATGCGCATATTAAAGTTGATTAAAACGACACCGGTCAAGATCCCACGGTTCCATCGTCCTGGCACCACTATTTTTTATTAGAATCATTTAGTCTAAATGAATTTACTAAACTCAACTTAATGTGTTCCATAATTTCATTTAGACTGTGGGAAACCTCATTAGCAACCATAGGTTACCTCATCCGAGGGGTTCCCGATCTTTCAATTCAGACGTTTTAATTTAGTTGAAGTTGTGTTTTTTGTGATGTTTGTGATTAAATTTTCAGTTATTTTATATTTCTTGAATGTTATGGGGGTGATTTATGCAATTTTATATTTTCTATGTAGTTATGTAAATACAAGCATAAATAAAAGTGCAGTAGGAAAGTACAAGAAAGACTGTAAAACGCTGTAAACTGTAAAAGCGTACCTGACGAGTCTTCTCGTTTTACCACCTGTGACTCAAAATGCATGTCAGAGCAGTTTATGTTTATAGAGCTGGAATAGTAAAGTTTTGGAAACCTTCCTAACTCTATGTTGTGTATTGAGGGTCCTTAAATTTTAAGGATAATATTATTAAGTAAAACATATTAAGTTTAATAGATCCCTAAGGTATTCACCAGGTTAAGAGTAGGGAGCAGGTCCATAAAACCTTCTTAATGTCTAGTAAAAGACATTAAATCATTTAAACTTTATTATGTTACTTAATAATTCATC
>NW_018220094.1:143499-149419 GCF_001263595.1 Phalaenopsis equestris
GTTTTAAGAGAGTTTGATTATGTTGATTTTTCTAATCCTCTTTTAACAAGTGTATTTCAACTTAAGTTCACCACTAAGTCCTTCAAACCTAAGTGAATGTATTAAGTGTATGTATTGATTTTGAAAAGATTTAAAACTTTAAGTGATCATTATCAAGATTATTTAAACATCATTTTGATTATCAAATAAGGGTGTGAAATCATTGATTTCCAAAGTTATACCCCTAAATTCAAAAGTCATCTTTTGCTAATGAAGTTTCCAAAATTTTGATAATTATGAGAATTATTCTTTAATCAGGTAATTTGGCAAAGTGAAGTGGGTTTCTACTAATTAAGCCCATTTTTTATTGTAAATCATCAAATGAGTTAATTAATTAATATCAGAAATTACCCATTTCCCATTTTGATTAAGCCTAAATATTCATTAAGGCCAAAATATCCAAAGTTACAATTGTGCCCCTAAGGGTCCAAACTTTCAAAATCTATCAAATTTAAGTCAAATGACTTTGAAATTTTTATGTAACCTTAATGATAAGTCAATTAAGACATCAGAGGAGAAAATGTGGATTTTCAAAATTTAATTAGATTTATATATTTATTTTTATGCAAAAATGTGCATTTTCAAGGAAAATTCGAAAAGATAATCAAGACAACTCCTAATCACTTGACCAGAAAGTCATTTGGCCAAAATTTCATAATTTTTTGAATTTTCTATGATTTATTAAAATTAATTGAAATTTTTGGCACTTTAATAAAAATAAATTATTTTCAGTGTTGAAAAATAAATTTTTTATTTTTGAAAACTCTCTCTGAGGTCAGGGAACCCAAAGAAATTTATTTTGCATATTTCTGATTTTTCGTTGATTTTTTAGAATAGTTTTGGTGAAAACTCTATTTTTAAGCCTTAAAAATCCTTTTAAGGTTTAAAAATAGATATGTTTATTTTTAGACCTTGGAAAAATATTCCAATGATTCCTAAGTGTTTAGGAAATAATTTGGAACATTTTCATGGGTTTCATATTTTATGATTTTTTTATTATTTTTTAATTATTAAAAATAATTAAAAATAACCTAAAAATCAAGTTTTTATTTTAAATATATTTTTATTTTTATTAAATCCCCCTGATATCAGAGAACTCAAAAAACTAAGTTTCATAATTTTTGGAGTTATATTTTGATTTTTAAAAATCATTTAAATTTAAAATTTGATGGTCACTTTTAAAAATCAATTAAAAATATTAAATGATCTCCAAATAACTTGAAATTTTTATGGTAAAATTTCTGACTCATGGGCCACAATGGAGAACAAAAATCAGGCCACAGTGGCGAACAAAAATCAAGTGATTTTAATCTCTGTGTGCTTCAAATTAAATGTTTTAAGGTAATTAGGGTTTGCTTAAAACAGTGATGTTTTGATTCTTAAAAATCATGAAATTATTTTTTAAGACTACTCTGGCCATAGGAAACTTACATGAATTTTTGTAGAATTTTCTAAGTCACATTCAATTTTCTATAATTGTTTGAATATAAAATGCATAAAAACTTAGAAAATTAAGATCTTTGTCTAGAGATCTCCTATGTCTTTGAAAAAATGCTCAAATTGTGCACCTAAACAGAGGCTATAACATATAAAAATTTGGGATCAAGGTGATAATGCAATATGAATGGAGAATTGAAAAACCCCTAACCCTAATCTATATACTTAAACCCACGCGCTGACTGGATCATGGGCGGTTCCGAAATGCCACGTGTCGCACTCTGGTTTGCTGCCGCCATCCGCATCAGCGCTGACTCAGCGCATTGTGCATATACGGGATCTCTGTCCGACGCGATCAGGACCGTCCGATCGATACACGCACGAATGGACGACATCCGTTCATCGTCCCTAATGGCCTTAATCGAGAGTCGTCCAACTTAAAACCTTAATATCTCTCTCGTTTCTTAATGGATTTTGATAATTTTTTTTAAATTGTTCATCTTGAAAAAATTGTTCTTTTTTAAATTGTTCATCTTGAAAAGACTAACACATTTATATGGTAAACATACTATGAAATCAAGCCATCATAAATGGAGAGCTCGCGAAGGCTCGGGAGAGTGAGTGAGATTATACCTTTGCTCCGAGAGCTTTGGCCTTAATCAGAGATTCTTCACACCTTCGTTGGATCCCAAAAAGCTTAGGGATGAAGCTTCTGGCTCTAGTGTAAGGCCTATATATGATTTTGACCACAGTCGATTTTAGGTGTTGATTGAGAGCTATGGTAGAGGCTATTTCAGAGGGGGGATTGATGGGGGTTTGGCTTCCTTCACTGTTGTGAAGGTGTGTGCAAGTTTAATTTGATTTTGGTGGAGTTTGGAACAGTTCCATGATTTTGAGCTCAATTTTGAGCTCAAAAATTGAACTCACAGAGGAGGCTTTGAGGGTAATTAATGGTGGAGCCCTTCTTCTCTGTGATTGCAGAAGAACTTTGGATATTTTGGAGGAGGTTTTGCTAATCTATGGTGGCTCTTCCTTTTTTTTCCGTGGTTTTCCTTGTTTAGCCGTGATCTCTCCTTCCTTCCATAGCCATGGTCATGGCTTTTTTATAGAGCTAAATCAGTTGGGATGCTTGGAAATGAAGTCTAAAGCTCATGATAAGCAAGAAAAATGGCACAAGCAAGAAAAATGATGTGTTGGTGAGTAATTTGCATGAAACTTATCGGTGAGTAATTTGGTTTTGGTAATTTGGTTTTGCATGAAACTTATCCTTTAAGGTTTAAGAAAATAATTACCTAAGAGATAAATATCATGGCTAACCCATGGTTAACTTAACTTAACACTAAATATCTAGAGTTTAGCTAAGGTTAAGATTGATTGGGAATACCAAGTTTGATTTTCATTATATTTTGGTCATGGGCTAATATGACCAAAAATGAGTTTAGGTTTGTTTACCCATGTCAGTTGGCTCAATTGAATATTTTATTTGGTGTAGGAGACCATGAGGAACAACTTTCATGGAGGGTGAAAGTCATTTTGAGGTCAATTGGTTAATCAATTTGGTGGATTTTTTATTTTTGACCCATTTTAAGCATGTTGGGCGAAGTTTGGGTCAAACTTGGGCTAGCCATGGCCTAAGTCCAAATTTATTGTTTTTTTTTGGTGTAAATCATCATGATGAACAACTTTTATGAAGGATGAAAGTCATTTTGAGATAAATTTGGTGGATTTTGATGAAATTTGGATTTAGAACCAAATTAGGCATATGGGGCTAATTTGGGTCAAACTTGAGCTAGCTTTGGACTAAGCTCAAATTTATTGTTTTGTTTGGTCACAAATGACCTCACATAGGATTTTCAACAAAAATTGGATGCCAATTTTAGGTTCAGCGCATTCAATTGTTGAGATTTGGGGTGTTAGCCAATATTGGGGCTAAATTAGGGTTTTGGATTTTTGACCAAATTGAATGGTAGAAAAGTTTCACCAATAAAAATTTATGGTCAAATTTTATGTAAAGTATTGCTATGAAGAAAATACAACATTTATTTGAGTCAATTGGCATGGTTATGAGTCCAATTGATGTGATTTGGTTATTTAGTCAAAATTGAGATTTTGACCTAAATAAAAATTAAGCTCAATTCAGGGGTCAATCAAACTTAATTTTAAAATAATTTGATCAAATAAAATGTTAATTTAAGTTTAGGATCAAATTTGTGGTCAATAGGAGTCAAATTGATTGGATTTGGGTTAAAAAGCTTTTGAATTAAGCCGTTAAGGGCCAAATTGGGGGTTTTGGTCAAACATGGTCAAATTGACCAAATTGGACCATGGTGTAGTTAGGAAAAATGAAATTGGAAATATTTTGGATGTATTGGAATTTTTTGGGAATTTTTGGAATTTTTGGATTTTTGGGCCATGGAGGGGCATTTTGGTAATTTGGCCATTTTTGGCCAAAATTGGGGTCCCAATGGCAGTTATGTAACTTGGGGGTGTCTGGAGCAAAAGAACAAAGATGAGCATTTTAAGTAGAATTGGATAGATATCCATTCTAAATGAACCATGGATCAATGAAATCCCCATTTTGGGTCCTTATGTATTGGTCTTAGCCAGGGTATTGTGAGGGTATGGTGAGGGTATTATGAGGGTATTGTGAGGGTATTGTATACCTTAGCTCCAAACCAACACCCAAGGTCAATTCTAAGGCCAAGTAGCCCTATAGGAACTCTCCTTGAGTTCCCTCATAATGATCTTACCTTCTAAATATTAGAGGTTAGGACCAATATGTGGAACTTCAAGTTGAGTAAAGAGAAGAGTTTTGAGTTTCTAATGGTGAGGGTACCTTTTCTTGTTTTCTAGGACTAGTCAGTAGGAAAGTCCTATGGCTAGACCTAGGCTACTAAAGAGGAAAACTAGACCTCAACTAAAAGTGAGGTCAACACTAAGTTAGGTCCAAAGGCTTCCAAGGTAGAAGTAGCTTTTTCCCATCTTTGTAGGATACTTGGAACTGACTGCAAAGTGAGGAAATTGTGGAAGGGTGTACAAGCCCATAAGTTGATCCATGAATGATCACACCCAAAATTGACTTCACAATTATTGATCCAATATCGATCGACAGTCCCATTTGGATGCAGTAATTCAGGATAGCACTTTCCTTAGGAACTTTACCGATCTTCATTTTCGGTAATAGTTTCGCAGAATGAAGAAGTTCCAGTGTTTCAAAATGGGATTTAGGAGTGTCACAGAAAAATTAACGTACCCATTTTCTCTCATTTCCCAGTCTTCAGTTTTGTCCGTTAAATATTAGTAAATCTCATTCATCTGGTATCTTGTCGGGATGAAGTTGGAATAACGATAGACAGGAACATTCTCGATCATGTATAATTCATTGATCTGTGCAGGAGTGAAAGTTATCCATCTACCTCACACATAAACAGCTCACTGGTTGATTTCGTGCAAATTTGCATAAAATTTCCTTACCACAGGAACAACCACGGCAGCAGTAGTATAGCACAACAACTCCAGCACAACACTTCCCATCTTCACCGCACTATCATCACTTCAATTTCCATAGAGGGATTATTCAATCTGTGATTTATGAATCCTCGTTCCTTGATCAATCTTTTCTTCGTCAGTACCTTGTTGAAGATTCGCTGCGCTTCTGCACTAATAAACTTTCTCTGATCGAACACTCGCATTCTTGGATTATCAGAGGAATTGAACGCCATAGAAATGAATTTGGTGAAGTTTCACTTTGTTTTTGGGGGAAATATGAACTTAGGAATGAATTTGGGGGCTTAAAAGGGGTAACTCCCACCTAAAAATTGCCAAAACCGACATTCAAAGTCCAGAAACCGCCATCTCGCCGGTCTCGCAGTTGCCGAGGTCGAGGGCGCCGTCGGCGAACCTTCTGTAATTAATTTACCTAGACTCTTGGGAAAAGCTCGCCATCGGCGCCCAAGGTAAAAATTGCATAGTTTCGCTCTAGTCCGAATGTGTTCTAATTTTTCTCTATGGATCCAATTTTTATGATGATTCAAGGGTAAATAAGAGTAGTAGAGCTCAATACTACCACCAACTAATGATAATTTCATTTAAAAACTACTATAATTGCAGTAAAAATAAAGAAAATTATGGGTTGCCTCCCATAAAGCGGTTGGTTTAATGTCGTCAGCCCGACCTAATCAGGTGTTATTCAGGTACCTGATCATTAAAACCTCTTTAAAATTTGGTCTTTTACCCTAAAAATACGGTTTTAAACTCTGTCCATTTACTTTAAATCTATTTCCAGTCTTCTGATCTTCAATTCCAACAGCCCCGTAAGTATAAAATTGAGTCAAAGAAAAGCGTCCTAACCAACGAGACTTCAATTTCCAAGGGAATAACTTCAGCCTAGTATTGTAACAAAAGTGCTTGTCCTGGTTCAAAGTTCTCTGGTTAATCTTCCGAT
>NW_018220094.1:149446-151015 GCF_001263595.1 Phalaenopsis equestris
TTTCTCCTTATAAATTATGTCGTTATCATAAGATTCATTTCTTAATTCTTCCAATTCATTTAATTGTAACAATCTCTTCTTACCAGTACATAGTTGTATTTTTTAATCGCCCTTAATCGCCCAATATGCTTTATGCTCCAATTCTACTTGTAAGTGAAAAGTCTTTCGAAAAATCAGTCTATAAGGATTCATTCCAATAAGAGTTTTATCAGCAGTCCTGTAAGCCAATAATGCGGTATCTAGTCTAGTGAACCAATCTACTCTACTAGGGTTTACAGTCTTCTCATGTATTTGTTTAATCTCTCTATTAGAAACTTCAGCTAACCCACTGGTTTGTGGATGATTGGAAGTAGAGATTCTATGAATAATATTAAATTTTTTTGCCAATCTCTTAATGTATTTATTTCTAAAATGAGATCCTCCATCAGTGATAATCATCCTAGGCATTTTGTATCTAGCGAAAATATTTTTCGTTAAAAATCTTGAAACACTTTTAGCATCACAATGAGGTAAAGCTTGTGCTTCAATCCTCTTTCAAACGTAGTCTACAACAATTAATATGTATAAGTTCCCAAATGAAAGAATAAATGGTCCCATGAAATCTAATCCCCAAACATCATCTAACTCAACTTCTAACATGAAATTCAGAGGCATTTCATTTCTTCTAGATATATTGCCTACTCGTTGTTCAGAGGCATTTCATTTCTTCTAGATATATTTCCTACATCACAAGTTTTATCACAAGTTTTGATATATTTATAAAGATCTATAAAGATAGTAGGTCGATAAAATCCAGCTTGTAAAATTTTATAAGCGGTTTTATCAATCTCAAAATGTCCTCCAAATGCAGAATCATGACATTTCTGAATGATTAGCTTAGTTTCTTCATAAGGTACACATCTCCTCATAATAAAATCCTTACATTATTTATATAAATAAGGCTCATCCCAAAAATTTGTTTTCACATCATGAATGAAACTCCTTTGTTGTTGCAGTGTCAGCATAGGTGGCAAATTATCACTTACAATATAGTTAACAATATCAACATACCATGACATTTTTCACTCATTAATATTATAAAGTTGTTCATCAAGAAAAATGTCTGTAATTTCATTATTGGTGTCAGATAATTCATGATTTTCTAGTCTCGACTAATGATCAGCAATTTGATTATCGGTTCCCTTTCTATCAGTAACCACAAGATCAAATTCTTGCATCAAAAGTATCCATCTAATTAACCCTGGTTTGACATCCTTCTTTTGCATCACATATTTATTAGCAGAGTGATCAGTGTGCACAACACATTTAGCTCTAATTAAATAAGATCTAAATTTGTCTAAAGCATACACAATGGTCAGTAACTCTTTTTCAGTAATAATATAGTTAATTTATGCATCATTAAGAGTTTTACTAGCGTAGTATATAACTTTTAAAATCTTTTCATACATTTGTCCAAGAACAGCTCGAATAGCATAATCACTAGAATCACACATCAATTCAAATGGTTTCTCCCAGTTAGGTGAAACTATAATAGGGGTTGGGATTAATTTTTCCTTTAATAACTCAAAG
>NW_018220094.1:151398-152964 GCF_001263595.1 Phalaenopsis equestris
TGTAAAGCATTCTTCGAAAAGCAAAAGTTCCAAAAGCACTAGTAAATGGTGTCTTTTCTTAATCCTCATGAGCAATAGAAATTTGATGGTAACCGATATATCCATCTAAAAAACAAAAGTATTTTTGCCCAAAAAGTCTATCTACTATTTGGTCTAAAAAGGGTAAAGGGAAGTGATCTTTCCTTATGACAGTGTTTAATTTTCTATAATCAATGCAAATACGCTACCGAGTAACTTGTCTGATAGGTATTAATTCATTATTTTCTTTTGTCTCAATAATCACTCCTCCTTTCTTAGGAACACAATGAATTTGACTTACCCACTCACTATCTAAAATAGGATATATAATTCCAGTGTCTAACCATTTCAAAATTTCCTTCTTAACTACTTCTTTCATCATTGGATTTAATCTCCTTTGTGGATCAACTCTTGGTTTATATTGTTCATCTAGTATAATTCTAAGTATACAGATCAAAGGACTGATTCCCTTAATATCAGCTAAGGTCCAACCAAAAGCTTTCTTATATCTTTTCAATGTATCTAACAGTCTTTGCTTTTATAAATCATTTAATTCTAAAGATATAATAACAGCTAATGTAGATGAGTCTCCCCGAAACACATACTTAAAATGACTAGACAATATTTTCAACTCAAGTTCAGGTGGTTTTATAATTGACGGAAATAGATTCTTATCAGCATTTTTGGTAATATCCAGCATCTCAAATCTTTCATGAACATAATCTAATTCTTCATTTTCTAATTCTTCTAAAGTAACTTCATCACTATCTTTAAATTGTTCTTTCTCTTCAAAATGTTCTTTAAATGTTTATTCAATAGATGTTCACTATTTTTCATGCAAAAACATTCATTATCTCTTTCAATAATAGGGTATTTCATAGATTTCACATTATTAAAAGTCACTTCTTGATCGTTAACTCTCATAGTTAATTCTCCTTTTTGAACATCTATCATAGTTTTTCCAGTGGCTAAAAATGGTCTCCTTAAAATGATAGGTTTTTCCTTATCTTCCTCCATATTTAAACCAATGAAATCCACAAGAAAGATAAATTTATCAACTTTTACTAACACATCTTCTAAAACTCCCTTAGGATATGTAACTGAACGATCCGCTAACTAAAGAGCAGTAGGTGAGACTTATCTTAATCCTAATCTTTTGAAAACTGATTGAGGCATAAGATTAATGCTGGTTCTCAAATCACATAAAGCTTTTCTATAAAATTTTTCACTTATAACACACGGTATAGTGAAACTGCCAGGATCTTTTTAGGTTTTTCCTTATCTTCCTCCATATTTAAACCAATGAAATCCACAAGAAAGATAAATTTATCAACTTTTACTAACACATCTTCTAAAACTCCCTTAGGATATGTAACTGAACGATCCGCTAACTAAAGAGTTACAGTAGGTGAGACTTATCTTAATCCTAATCTTTTGAAAACTGATTGAGGCATAAGATTAATGCTGGTTCTCAAATCACATAAAGCTTTTCTATAAAATTTTTCACTTATAACACACGGTATAGTGAAACTGCCAGGATCTTTTAAT
>NW_018220094.1:154644-156908 GCF_001263595.1 Phalaenopsis equestris
GCGAGGTGTAAGTTAGGATCTTCATTTGGTGTACCTCTGAATTGATTGTTTTGTACCATTTGGATAATAGCAGGTTTAAGCTCAAATGAATTAACAACTACATCAGGATTTTGGATAGATAAGTGAATTTCATGTGCTATAGGATTTGCATAATATCGTAGGGGTCTAGGTTGGTCTTCATTTTCTATTCCTTGATTGTTCATGTTGTTTTCCATTGTATTTGAATTATTATTGGTATTCATGTTCCTTTTCTTTTCGGTATCCACTTTATCTTTTTTAGTTTTTGTTTCTTCTTAAACTCTTATTTCTAATTCTTTTCCACTTTGTATTTATATTGCTTTTATCTGTTCTTTTCCTTGATCTTTAGGATTTTGTTCCACAGTACTAGTAAAAGTTCCTAATGTTCAATTACTAAGCGCAGTAGCGATATGCCCTAATTGATTTTCGATGTTCTTAATAGCAGTTCCTTGATTTTGTAATTGATTTCTTTGAATCTGTAATTGATTTCCTTGATTTTGCAATTATTGACCCATGTTTAATATCAGCTCTTCCTTAGACAACTTCTTTTCCTTAATTTGAGAGTTACTGTTAAATCTTGGAGGATACGAAGGTCTATAGTTAACATTTTCTTGGTTGGAGGAATTTCATAATGTCACTGGGTTGTTTGCCCATTGTTAATTTGTAGAAGAATTGTTATTCCAATAAAAATTTGGATGACTCTTCCAACCTAGGTTATAATAGTTCGAATAAGGGTTTTTGGGTATGTTAATAGCATTTAAAGTCTCATATGAAGGTTGAACATCTACAAATTGCCCAGATGAATTCTCTTCCATCATAGGAGGAGTTGGAGAATAATTCATCCCATAATGATCTAATTTCTTTATTCCTCAGTGAAAAAGGAAGAAGTCTAAGACTAACAACATCATTTGAAACTCTTTCATATTTAAAAGGAGCACACAGTTTTAAAAAAATTTGCGAGGTGTAAATTAGGATCTTCATTTGGTGTATCTCCAAATTGATTGTTTTGTACCATTTGGATAATAGCAGGTTTAAGCTCAAATGAATTAACAGCTACATCAGGATTTTGGATAGATAAGTGAATTTTATGTGCTATAGGATTTGCATAATCTCGCAGGGGTCTAGGTTGGTGTTCATTTTCTATTCCTTGACTGTTCATGTTGTTTTCCATTGTATTAGAATTTCTAGGTTCTCTTCTTAATCTTCTAATTTTTCTAACAGTGCATTCTAATTCGGAATCGTAGGGTATAAGATTTTCATGTCCAAATTTACGCATACAATTTGAAATCAGTGCACAGTAAAACAATTAACTAAATATGAAAATAAGTTGCAATTCAAGTAAAAATTTTCTAATAATCCTAATTTGTCCGTAACTCTAAATGTGATTCTTGTTTACTCCCCAACAACGGCGCCAAAAACTTGACAGCGACTTTATATATGCTTAAAAAAATAAGTATTTAATACTGCTGCTAAAAGATTTAATTCCCCAGCAACTGTACCAAAACTTAATAACAATTATAGATTCGATAAAAATGGATGTATAAAATATTCAATAATTGTAAAGTCACACTTATCAACACAAGTATACGTATCGCTCAAGTAATCTAAGAATCTAATGGAGTCCTAGATATCAATCCAACAAAGAGTAATATTAGAAGCTACGAACTAAGATTTTAGAAAAACAATACTCAATCGCAATAATGGAATTGAATTCAAATTGCTATCACTAATAGGCAATTGAAATAAATATGTAATTTTAAATAACTCTTAAATAACTAATTATACTAATGCAAGTTCAAGCTTGTAATATTTGTAGCTAGTCTAGCGACTCAACTTGCAGTAGTAAAATCCAGGAAATTAACATTCTTCTCCTTGTCAAGAAATTAAAGTGAATTAGTTCAAATTGTATTGTGCCACATAGGAGCATACCTATTCTTTAACCTTTGGTCCAAGCATAAAGAACATTGACTAATCCTATGCTTGTTTACTGAAGCTAAGCTGAGAGGATATCGACTCGCACTTCGGAGCTCCCACGTTCCCCTCCCTTTAGGGCTAACATCTACACTTCACCTCCCAAACGACAGGACAGAATTGAGGATTTTAGTCTGTCACTCTAAAATCTCCAATTCTACGCCCGATAATTTTATTTCCCTATTTATTTGCCCACAACATCCAAGGGCTTTAACCTCCCTGAATCTTGGATGCAATATTCACTTTAGTTGTAAAACTCAACATATTTTAACAAA
>NW_018220094.1:157285-189726 GCF_001263595.1 Phalaenopsis equestris
TCCCTAGCAAACCCTTATGGAACCCCTCCAACCTCCAGGACCTTTCTAACATCCATGACCCCTCGTTTCTCTGCAATTTTTGGCCAAAATCTTCTTTTAAAGTTGTGGATGAGTTTTCTCAAGAGTTGCCTAAGGATCCCTCCAAAATTCACCCTCATCCAATGTTTTGTTGGACATAACTGCCGAACTCACCATCGGCGCCCTCGAGGGCGTCGTTGGCAGGCCTTTTAAGTGAATTAATTTTGGAGTTTCAAGAGAAGGTTGTCGTCGGCGCCATTGGGCTTGTCGTCGGCGCCATTGGGCTTGCCGTCGGCGCCCTAGTTCAAATCTTCACATTTTGGTCCTTTTGCTCCAAATTTGCTCCTTTTTGCATCTTTTTGCTCCAATGACACTAATTCAATTAAAGTGCAATATCATCAAAAATAATGTAAAATAGGTATGAAAATCTCAACTTATTTTCCTTTGGTTAACATGCCGATACAAACAAAGAAGATATCGACAACAACAGTTATGATAGTGCAGGGAGTGAGGAACCAATCCTTTGAGTACCATGGTGCACCGCTTGCCATCAACTTAAATTTCTTCGATGTAGAAGACAGACCAAAAGTTTTGCCAACCACATCGCAAGAAGAAGAAGAAGAGATCATAGAGGTTAACTTAAGAAGTAGAAAGATATTACCCTCAAGAACAGCTCCATTGGGTAAAAAAACAAATAGTCACTCGGAAAGGGCCAAACCCACCTCCGCCACTGGAATAAACACATAAGAAAGTAAAGATTGGAGGATTATATAAAGTGGATTATACCATACTAGCTCATCTTAAAAGGTTGCCGACAAAACTAAGCATCTAAGACGTTCTGAGCTTGTCAAAGGAGACGAGAGAGTCTTTAGTTAGTGCTTTACTTGATCCAAAGATTTTCTTAGCTCAGTTGTCCAACACATCCTCAGATGATGTTTGTTTGTTAACGGAACAACCTAAGATAACCTTCACAGATGAAGACTTGCTGCTCAGCACCACCGACCACTACCGACCGCTCAACATCTCTGTTAATATCAATAGGCTTTTGTTGTTAAAATTTTTGGTAGATTCGGAAGTGTCATTCAACTTAATGATTCTACGGACGTTAACATACTTGGATATTGTTGCTCAAGAGCTCACAACTAATAAAATGATGTTAAGATGATTTAGCTAGTAGGGATAAAAAGCTCTAAGATCGATTATATTGTTAATGAAAGTTGGAGAGCTAGTAACAGCCACAAAATTTCATATCATCGATGTAGAAAGCACTTTCAATGCTTTACTTGATTAACTTACATCATCTCTACACCAGTGCATCAAGTACTCTAAAGAAGGACAAGAACATTATATCAAGGGAGATTGATAACCATTTTCAGTTCATGAAGTGGGCATCCACAAAGACGCCGCATACTATGAACCTCCAAAGAAGATTATCTTTTCCTGAGAAATCATGAAAAACAAAATGGAAAAATCAGAAGAATCATAAGAGCAAGGCCATTCAACTTTTCTTCAAAGATCTACTACCATTTCTTCACAACTAGTTCGTATAGGTTCTTTGAGCTCGCGCACCGGAGATCAAAGCCGGGGATGTGGATGAGGAAGAACCAACACAGTTGTTGAATGGATTATGTCGACCATCAGCCTTGATGAGGAAGAAAGTTTTTATGTAGAAATAATGATGAAAAAATAAAAGAAGCCTCATTTCAAGATTTCCTTGGAAGATGTAGAGAAAGGTGAATACGAGTCGATGTATGGTCGGATCAACCACTACGTCCATGTCTTGACCCTTACTCTGATCCAACCTCAAAGGTTGAGAGTTTAAAGGTCAAGGAAGTCTGTAGCATTAGTTTAAAGTTGATCAAGTGTTACCGTGCCTCCCCATCTATTAGTTCTAAAAATCATGTAAATTTGGAAGAGGATTCTAATAAATTAATGGAGCTGTCTTTTGGTTACTTTTCTCCTTGTGTGCAAAAGTTAATTCAACGGGGATATGTGCCAAAACAAAAGCTAAAGTAAAAGCTACAACTCTTTGAGAAATTATGGAATGTTAAAAGTGGAGCTCCTAACTCGAAAGAAGGTCTCAGATTTGGTACAATACGACCAGTTGATGATTCAAAATTTTGGATGGTTGTTACTAATGGATTGGAAGAGCATTTCCTTGATGTAAAGGGTGACTCTGAAGATCAATCGATAGATGATGCTCCACAAGAATTTGAAGAAGATATTAAATCAATCATTGATGAATTGAAAGAAGTGAAACTCGGGACTGAGGAGGAGCCTCGACCTACCTTTATAAGTTCTCTACTCGGCGAGGAAGAATCCACAAAATTGATAAAGTTATTCTAGGAATTAAAAGATTATTTTGCTTGGAGCTATGATGAAATGTCAGGGCTATCAGCAAAAGTTGCATTTCATAAGCTCAGGGTGGACAAAGATATGATCATAGTGAAACAAGCTCATAGAAGGATGCGCCTCAATATAAAATGACAAGTCATGGTCGAGGTAAAGAAATTAATAGACGATACCTTCTTGTGAGAAGAGCAATTCCTGACATGGCTAGCCAGTGTCATGTTGGTCAAAAAGAAAAATGGAGAAATTACAGTATGCATTGATTTCAGGGATTTAAATAAAGTGTGTCCAAGAGATGAGTTTCCATTACCATTACTAGACCGATACCAAAGTTGATGATAGACATCGCTTTGACGCATGAGATTTTCTCTTTCATGGATGAACCGTCAGGTTACAACCAAATCAAGATGGCTCTGGACGATGCATCACTTATAACTCTTAGGATGCAGATTGGGATTTTTTGCAACACAGTAATGCCATTCTAGTTGAAGAATGCCAGGGCAACATATCAACAAGCTATGACAAAAATCTTTGATGACCTCATTCATAATAAAGTGGAATGCTACATGGATGATTTAGTCATTAAAGGTAAATAGAGAATAAATCATTTGTACAATTTGAGTATCATATTCTAATGATTACGATAATAAAATCTTAAGACAAATTCCTTCAAGTGTGCTTTCGAGGTCACCTCCGGGAAATTTCTAGGATTCGATGTTCGTCATCGGGGAATAGAGATTGACCAAGATAATATTAAAGACATCTTTGAAATGCTGCCTCCCAAAACCTTGAAAAAACTATGTTCTTTTCAAGCTAAATTGACATACCTGAGACGCTTTATATCTAATCTCTCAAGTAGGTGCTGCTCTTTTTGACATTAATTAAAAAGGACATCAAATTTTTTTGGGAAGAGAAATGTCAGCTGGACTTTGAGGACATCAATCCATATTTAATGACACCTGTTGTTTTGGTAGCATAATCCTGGGAAGACCTTTGATACTTTATACCGTGGCCTTAGATGACTCTCTAGGAGCCCTGTTAGCTCAATTCAATGATGAGGGTAAGAAAAACACACTCTACTACTTGAGTCTCGATCTAATACCGATGGAGATAAAGTATCTGCCTATTGAGAAATATTTTGTCTAGCTTTAATTTTTATTACCCAAATACTTAGACATTACATTCTTTCTCATAAGGTACCCTTATTTTGAAATTTAATCCATTGCAATATTTGATGGCCTGACCAACACTTTCTAAACTTTTACTAAGGTGGTCGATGATTTTATTGCAATTCGATATAACTTTTGTTCCCCTATACGCTATCAAGGGACAAATTTTAGCAGATTTTCTCGCAGTACACGTACTTCTAGTTGGGTCCCCTCTCAGTGCCGAGCTACCATACGAGTATATACTACAAGTGGAACAAACTATTTCCAGCCATTGTGAAATATACTTCAATGGAGCTTCATCAGTCAGAAGGATAAAGTTCAAGATAGTTATGCCAAGAAAAGCAAGAATTGGTTTGATTTTCATCACACTATATCAGGATATCTTGAGATTTTCCTATCACCTGATAGAGTCATGCACAAATAATGAAGAAGACTATGAAACACTAATCATCAGACTAGAATTGGCAATTTCAATGTATATAGTGGACATTGCCATCTATGGTAACTCACAACTCGTCATTCAACAAGTCGTCGGACAGTACAAGACCTTAAAGGCGAGTTTAGTAGAATTCCATCAATATATAATGAAGTTATTGGAATAGATCCCTAGTGTGACTCTATAGAGGATTCCTTGGGGATGTAATGCTCATGGCGACGCTCTACTAAAACTTACTAAGGAATTGGCGTGTCCACCAGAAGATTCCATTGACATTACTGTGCAAGGATGCCAAATTTTGTCAAAAATCAATCTCAAAAATCTACATAAGCTTAGAAAATAAGAAGAGAAGTTGATTGTAGTAGCTAACATTAACGAAGATTGGCACAGGCCATTGATAGAATATTTGCAATTAAGAAAGCTACCAGAAGACAAGTCCAACACAATGTGGGAAGAGCTATGTCATATGCTTTAGTAGGTTATGTCCTCAACAGAAGATTGTTTGATCAGATGTGGTTGAGATGTCTAAGTTGAGCTGATGACATATCATCAAAGAAGTACACGCCAGATTGTGTGGAGCTCCCTAGTCAGAGTCAAAGATGAAAATGAAGATTAAAATACTTGGATATTGTTGGTCAGCAATGATATTTGATTGCATGGATACATCCAGAAAGTGTCACCTTTGTCAAGTGCATGGGCTGGTCTTGCACCAACCTCCGAATGTGCTACATCCAACTCTTGCCTCGTGGTCATTCGACTGATGCGGCACGACATAGTAGGTCCAATAGACCCTCCATCTTTTAAGTGTCCTAGATTTATTCTTTCAGATATAGATTACTTCTATAAATGGGTGAAAGAAATGTTTTTGTGGGAGGTTATAGCACAACACATTCTTCAATTCTTCAAGAGTCTGACTGTCTACCATTTTGGTGTGTCGCACATGATTATTTCAGATAATGGGTCAACCTTCAAAAGCAGTAGGATCAAAAACTTTGTCAAGTGACATGGAATAGATTGGAGCTGCTCCACAATTTAATATCGGCCTTCAAAAAGATGCTAGTGCAAATTTTAAAGAAAATGTTAGATGAGAATAAAATAGAATGTCATGATAAATTTTTTGAAGCTTTGTAGACTTATAGGACAACATTTAGAACTCCCACTCAATGTACACCCTACGCACTTGTATATAGGTCTTAGGTTTTGCTACCATTAATAGTCCAGATAACATCTCTCAGAGTCGCTGTTGCCAATCAGATTAGAATAGAAGAAAGGGCAAAGCTAAGACTTAATGAATCGGAAGGCCTTGAGGGAAAACAATTAGAAGCACAACACAATTTGGAGCTCTACCAAGAAAAGACTGTGCATAATCATGGCAAGTTAGTTCACCCAAGGGGGTTCAAAGTTGTTGATCTTGTACTCATTCTCAGAAGACCTATTCTTGCACACGGCAAGATAGGTGGAAAATTTAAACCAACTTGGGAGGGACCCATTATCATAGAGAAGGTCTATTCAAGAGGATCTTACCGGTAGGTGGATTTTTTAGGCGAAAGACCTATGTTGTCAATTAATGGCCGATATTTGAAGATTTACTACACAACATGATATAGCTTAAAATGAATTTTTGAAAATTTTATTTGTTCCAGGGATGTTTGTTTGGCCATCGTCTGTGACTGGGTTAAAAATTTTGTAATAGAATTAACCATAGTAAGATGAATATTTGAATTTGCCTGCCTTAATTTCCTTCATTTAAATTTTAAAATTAAATTAAATAAAATAAATAAAATACTTGCACTTGTATAAATTCAAAATTTTTTTAATAACAAATTTGTTATTGTTCTTGTTCATTCTAAATTTTAGTGCACTGATGCTTTTCTGTCTTCTACAAAAAATGTCATGGCAGAAGCTAATTTTTGCCTTTAAAGACGGCTTGAATCTAACACTAAATGAAGAAAGATCAAACTAGGGCGGCATTGTGAACTTTCAGTTGGACTATGGTCAAGTTAATGTAGACTACAAGGGTCCCCTGATGAGCATAGGTAGTCGTCGGGAGACAGATGAGTTACCATCACTGCTTAGAATTAGTACTAAGAAAGACTCCTCATTGAAGAGGAAGAAAGTAAAGAAGCTACAACATCCAATAGAAGGAACCAGCCGTTTACAGTCCATGATCACTGCACTGATAGGAAACTTTATCAATGATGTTGAATAAAGACTATCGGATGCGCCGCTTAGAACAGCCCGACGCTGTAACACCAACCACGTACAGCTTTCCTACGTCAAGATAGAAGACGTATAAAAGAAGCAGTGGTGACACTTTCCCCAATTCCTAAGGAGGGGTTGTATGATCCATGAATGAGAGAAACTTCTACCAGTATGCCCATCACAGAAGATTAGTTAGAGTTTGTCATGGAGTTGACACCGCCAGAGATTTCAGAAGAGCTTTACATAGGTTTCCCGATGTGCAATGCAAAGATTCCAAGACAAGCATCAACAGTAGAGGCATTTGTGGAGTGCCCAAGATGTAATGTCCTCCATTTAGAGCATTATTGTACCTTCGAGGAGTATATCATTGCCGACATAGGATGTCAAAAATCCGAGAACCAAGAAACTGATTCATACATCCTGTGCATACAGAGCTGACGCAGGCATGGATTTTCATAGAGATTCAAATTGGGGAGAAGCCCCAATGACTGCAAAGGATTCCTACTGCAGAGTTAGAAAGGATGAGCAAATTTAACAAAAGAGAATTTGAGTTTTATGAGGAAATTCAAGGAAAATTTGTTAACATCTTAGAAGATTTGGAATTGCACACACGGGTTGTCTCCGAAAGTGATGAGAGTAGGATTCTTAACTGCATGTTCAACTTGAGGTACAGAGGCTAGGCTAGCCTGTTAATGAAGAAGACCTACTTAGAGCCCTTGAAATGGAAGAGGGGTAATGGAAGGATTAAAATTCAATGTGGTTTCTACTATAACTTTGTAAAAGACAGGCTAGGGAACCCCCCAGGTATCCTAAGAAATGACGAGGAGGATCCTCTGCCTTCCGTGATTAAAATAATGATTAAGAGAATGGTTAGGTGGAGCATACTACCGGCAGATTACGTCCCAAACAACTGAATTATCAACATCTATAAGAAAGGAAACTGTATTCCTCCACATCTTGATCATTACGATTTGGTTAAGCCCTTATGGACGGTGTCCTTTATGAGCAAGAACAATATTATGTTTAGAAAATAAATTGATATTGTTGGCTCTGGAGAATTTCAAGGATCTGTTGAAATTCTGTTTTCAATTTTAATTTTGAAAGGAAATGAAACATATTTCGTAAAGCATATCTTCTCAATAGTGCCGCATAGTAGAGTTTCTATTACCTTAAGAAGAAAGGATGACAACAAAATACCACATGGATTCCGTCCATCCCTACAACTGGAAGAAATGTGCCTATACGAGCTATGAGATATTTGTACCACTAAGTCTACATGAAAGGAATTCTTGTCTCGGAGCGTGGCTTAGAAGGTTAGCTTGATCATGAGCTCGCCACTGAGGACAACTAGATAGTTCTTGTCACATTTTATAATACATCACGATATGGCAGATATGATATGTAATGTTTCAGATGTATTCAAAATTTCATATGTATTCAGCATTTGATGCTTTAGAAAGTATTCAACATGTTATCTTTTGACAGCTTCACATGCGTTCCGTTTGTAACACATTTTGATGCAGTTTAATGAAGTTTCTTTCAGATTTCAATATAATTATCAAATTCCCCTTTTTATGTGATGGATAAAGAGATTAAGGACCAAAAAAATTGATCTAAATTATGATGAATAAAGAACGATACAACCAAAATCTGATAATAAAATATAAATAAAAAAATTTTGAAAAAAAAGTAAATCAATGGAGATTGAATTTCAAAAAAAAACCCTCATAATCAAATAATGATAAAGACAACATAAAAAATGATAAATTTAATAAATTAATTCTACTTAAATCTGAAGTTCCACACTCCCTTCTTTTGTAGCACAAATGTCTTTATCTGTACAAATTTGTCACAATCCCCACGGAGTGTCACACTCTTCACAAAACCTCAACACTCGGGATAGGCTTCCGCCCTCCCTTCTTACAAAATCTCAACATTCAGGATAGGCTTCTGCTCTAATCCCTTCTTAGAAATTCTTCACAATCTATCATACTCTTTTCAAAAGTCCTTTACACTTTTAGTGCATCTGATATCAACCCTTGAATTCTGATTTCCACCTTGAAGTTTGACATAATGTCCCGAGCTGTTGCCATTCTTTGACTAGATCCACTTCGGACATAATGTCCCTAACGGTTGCCCAAACTGGTATAGTCTTTCATTTTCAAAGTTGGTACTTGAATTCTAGTTCTCCTCCCGAGCTCAGTACCTGAATTCTGATTCCCCCCTTGAAGTTTGGTGTAATGTATAGTGCGGTTGCCATTCTTCAACTATATCTAGTTCAGAGGTAATGTCCTTAGCTATTGCCCAAAATGGTATAGTCTTTCCTTCTTGAAGCTGGTACCTAAATTACAGTTCTCCCATTAAAGTTTGGTGTAATATCCCGAGTGGTTTCTATTCTTCGACTAGGTCCAGTTCAAACGTAATGTCCATAGTGATTGCGCGAACTGGTATAGTATTTCCTTCTCAAGGCTAGTACTTGAATTTAAATTCTCCTCTCAGGGTCAGTACGTAAATTTTGATTCCCACCTTAAAGTTTTGCATAATGTCTAGAGTGATTGCCATTCTTCAACTAGATCCGGTTTGGACGTAATGTCCCTAGCGGTTGCCCAAACTGGTATAGTCTTTCCTTCTCGAGTCTGGTAGCCTAATTCTAATTCTCTTCTCGAGGTCAGTTTTAGAATTCTGATCCCCAACTTGATGTTTAGCGTAATGTCCCTGGTGGTTACCATCTTTTGACTAGAGCCAGTTCGGACGTAATGTCCATTGCAGTTACCTAAACTGGTAAGTCTTTTCTTCCTGACGTAATGTCCTTAATGGTTGTTGTTCTTTACACTGTTGTCAATTCTTGAGTTAGATGTAAGTCCTTGTGCTTTCCATCTCAATTCGGTCTCCTCCTACATATTTTTATCCTCTAAAACTGTTCAAGTTGAAATCAAAACTAAATTTTTTTTAAACATCGAAATAAAATCAAATCTTCACTGCGACCTTCAGTTTTCCTGATGACTGTTTCCAGAATGCCCTTCCATTTTCTACAATGGAAGTCCCTGCTTACTCCCTAGCAGAAATATTCTACTTTTTTTTTTATTTTTTTCTGAGTATACTAACTCAGACAGTCATGTTAGTTTTTTTGGCTTTTCTGTCAATGCTAATAAGTGTGGTGTGTCGGCTCGACACACCACACCTATTTGAGGTTCATTTGTTGACCTCAATATTGGTTGAAGTCTAATTTCCTTCATAATATCCTAGGATCTAGTCATAGTACATTCCTGTAGACTAGTCCTAGATGACTAGTAAAGAAACCCTCACCATTAGAAACTCTAAACTCTTGTTTACTCAATTTGAAGTTCCACATATTGGTCCTATACTCCAACATTTAGTAGTGGTCCCTGGGTGGTGTGACCTTGGTTAGTTTCACACAAACACACACTTGGTATCCCCACACTTACACTCACAACCTCAGGCTTTAGACAAAAATTTATAGTTGGTCTCTTAACTTTTTGGGAAACTCATGTAGATGGTCCCCTAGCAAGTACATGGAGGACACAAAGTAAGGAATTCTATTGGTTCATGGCTCAAGTCAAATGGTTGGCAACCCCAATCCTACTATAATACCCAATTTAGCCTTTTGCCCCCAACACCTACCCCAATTTAACAAACTACGCTTGGAACCTCAATTTTGAGCAAAAATTCCAAAAATTCCCAAAATCTCCAAAATCCTTCCAAATGCCCCAGAACCAATTTGGACCCCTCCATCGAGCCCAATCTGACCAATTCTGACCAAAATACCCAAATTGCCCTTAAAAGTCCAATTACCCCAATGTCCACCAATTTAATCTCAATTTTCCCCAATTTTAATTCTAAAATCAATTTCATCAAGCCTAAAATTGATTGAAACCAAATACAAGTTCAATTGGATATAATTTCAAACCAAAATCCTAAGCCCAACTCAAAATCCCCAATTTAACCCTAAGCCAAAATTTCACCAAATTAAACCCCCAATCTTTTTAATTGCCCCGAGTTTTGAATCCTAAACTCTTTCAACACTCCCCCACATCCAATTGAACCATCAATTGGCCTTGATCAAGCCCCAATCTCACTCAAATTCAACTTGGACCAAAATCCCTAATTTTGCACTAAACTCTAAATTCCACCAAATGGAACCTGATAACCCAAAAATTTCCACTCAATTGGTATTCAAAACTCTCTGTGACAATCCCTTGGCAAAATTTGAACCAACAATTGGGTCTAACAAGAGTCGTAGCCCACTCAAAACCTAAGGCTAACCCAAATGCACCAAAATTAGCCTTGAGCCAATGTCCATCAAATTAAGCTTCCAAATCAACTCAATAATCACACAAATTGATTAAGAAAAAGCCACCACAGACACCCTTCGGACCCTAGTGACCGGACTAAACCCACCTTGCCCACCCTACAAGAGCCAAGAACCAATGATCACTTGATTTATGGGATCTCTTCCCATATTTGTCTTAAACCAAGATATACTTGCCATCAACCTTAACCATTAAGGTTTAATCATCATTAGCATCCCTCTGGCTCCCCTGAATCCTAGGACCACCACCACTAGCCCTACCAGCCAGCCTAGTCATCGGAAAACCCCAAAACTAAGAGCTACCTTATTTTAAACCAAACCCATTTCACTCATCCAAGCTGGTTCATCCCAATTGATGACTTGACTCTTTCTCCCCTCCACATAAGCATCAAAACTCACCCACTGTCTTGGCCAATTGAGTCCTAACTACCCCTCTATTTTAACTCCCTCTCATATGGCTAAGAAGAGAGATCACCATTTACCTTGGGGAGACTAAATAAAGTCAAATTCCTTCCATTAAAGTGAAATATCACAAAAATTGGTATAAAAATGTTTACATAAAGACTATATATTTTAGGTGTATCAAAATCCCCCAAACTTAAAATGTTACTTGTTCTCAAGTGACTCTCCAATCTTTCAAAACCAAAATAAGCAGATTATGTAAATGAGTTTCTTTAGGATATTCTAAAATTTTTATCTAGAAATATAGTAGTCCAATTTAGAGAAAACTTTAGTACATGAGACCAACTTAGAGTTTAGAAATCTTTAATTTAAAGAAGTCTGAAAATATGAGTTCCTATTTAGTTCAGAAATATTTATAAATTCTCCAAATATAGAGTTTAGGTATTCTATCTTTTCAAATTAGAAATTTTTATTAAGAATAAATTTACTTACTATATTATATCCTCAATCTTAAGAGTTTCTCAAGTCTTATACTTTAAATAAATCAGATGAGGAACCAATTTTTGATTAGGCACTAATCCTCAAGATTCTCCTCCCTATTTTAACTTTTTTTTTTCTTTTTCTTTTCCTTTTCTTTCTTTTCATTTTCTTTTTCTTTTTCTTTTTTTCAAGTGATGATCACTATATTTGGATAGGTCTTTAATGATTTTGAATTCCACTCTTTCTTTCCTAAAGCAATGTTCTGATATATATCATTTACTTAAAAAATATAATAATTATTTGAATTTTTTTTTAATAAAAGAAATTTAAGTATTGAAAGTAAAAGTCTTACCCTAAAAATTTTACCCTTAAAATTTTTCAAAAATACAATTTCTACTACTAAAGATAGCGACACAATATTTATCATTTCTACACAAAATTTTTAACTAAGTTTGTCTTCATTACTACAGGTTTTGACTAATTCTCTTACTCATTTCTATATTCAAAATTTTACTTCCTTAAAATAACTTCATATGCATTAATATTTTTTTCAAATAAAAATCAAATTTATTTGTAGCACATTTGAGAATAAATATACTTCAAATTTGAGAAAATTTTTTTCTATCCCCCCATAAACTTAAATTTTTAATAAGATCAAACATATTTACATCATATTTATATGGGCATAAGTAAAACTAAAAATATCTTGCTGACAGGAGTTTTTATATCCTAAGTGAACAAGTAAGAAAATTAAAAACATGAGTAAAATTTAATTTATCAACTTTTAGTTTAACTGTAACATATAAAGATTCATTAGACTTCTATGCAGTGGAGGATAACATAAAAGAAAACAAAAGCACTAATAAAAATCCACTACTACAACATAAAGAAAATAACTGGTAATAAATTGAAAATTTTAAACATGAAGTTCTTTAGTAAAAGTTAGTTATATTCTAAACCTTCCTAAAATTCAAGATTAAGTTCAACACAGACTAACTAAATACACTAGACAACACGGTTATCACAATTACTACCATAAAAACAAAATATAACTACTCAAAATAATATAAATACAACACATTTGTGTCTCAAAAAATAAAACACAAACAATAGTAGTAGGCTCAATAAGTCTAACTCAAAACAAAACACAGTACAATATAACAGTACCACATATAGTGCACATCAATAAAAAACTAAACTACTCAATTTAATATTCCTCCTCCTCATCATCATCACTATCATTGCTATTCTAAAAGTCAGTAGGCTCATATGATGGATATCATGAGTATGAAGGGAAAACTACACTTTGGTGACCTCTCATAAGGTTTTCCATAGATGAGTGAAATTTATCCCCATATTCACTATGTCTTCTCGTATAACCATTAATATGATCTACTAAATTCTCTAAATTTTATACTTTCTCTGCATAATAAATTATGTTATCTAACATTTTTTGCAATAAATTTGATTGCGATATAGAACTAGAAGCCTGACCTAGTGATGTGGATGCACGTGAGGTAGAAGCATGAGAAGTAGAGGCACATAAAATTCTTGAAAATCCTTCTCTCCAACCAAAGATTGAGTGTTGTGAATAAGACATCACATTAACACTTATAATGGGCTTCAGAGGTTGTAGTATCTCTTCCCAGCTATTGATTCAAAGATCTACAACACTTGGGCAAATACATCGAATCAAGACACATTTTGAAGAGATCCCAAGGCAGCTCCTAGAAAACTATAAAATAAAGAAAAGAGGACTTAGAAAAGAGTCCTAAAAAAATTCAAAAAAGTGTGAGTCCTGAAAATATTGGCAAGTTTTGAAACTTCTTCTCTAGGGAGTTGGAGTTAGTTCGGAGAAGGGAGTTAGTTCGGAGAGATTTTCAGGAACCACTTTATATTTACTTTATCCTTTTTATTAGTTTATTTTCAGTGATTTTAAAGAGAAGAGATTCAAAGGAACTTCAAGAGTTTGGTGGAGGACTTGAGATAAGTTTTTATCTTTTCGTTTTATACTACTTTTGGTTTTAATCAAGACTTGTTGTTGGTTTGACAATAATTTCTTCTTTTAAACAAAAGTGTGGTTTTGTTTTCTCCATGGATTCTGAGTAGTGTTCTTTATCTTTCTTCTTAGAATGATAAGTAATTAAGTTTTGGATGGAATTTGTGGAAAGTATTGATCATTAATGATGGAAGATGTTGTGATGATTTAAATCCATGAACTTCATTTACTTCTTGATTTGGCCAATCCAGATGTTAAAATTTGTTGTGAGAACATGTAAGAACCGGGTTAGTATTGTCTTAGTCAATAGTATTGTCTAACCGGGTTAGTATTGTCTTAGTCAATAATTGGAAAGAATCACATAAGGTTGTATGAATAATAATGTAGTTCATATGATTGAGTGTAAATAAATAGGGAAATATTGATTGATGGGTGTAGAGTTAAAGGACTTTAAAGTGACAGGTGAAAGCCCCCAACTTGGTTTATTATTTTAGGTTATGATATGAGAATATTTGTCCCCAGGTGGAGGGAATCAAGGGAACTATAGAGTGAGAGTTTGTATCTTCCCTGCCTAGCCGGTCTTCAGAACTATTCAAACTTTAAATTAGTCAATGTTCTTTATAGCATCTCTAGTAACGGTAAATAAAATTATTGCTCCTTTTTAGCACAACGCAATTTGTATACTTCCATAATAGAATTCCTATACTTATTTTTTATTCATGATAAGAAGAAATATATTTTCATATTAAGTACTTTTCTTCTATAAAAACTTTAGTTATCCTTATAAGTTCTTAATGTTTCGTTAAAATATCAAAAATACCAAAAATATTTAAATTTTAAATTCCTGAAAAAATCATTTTTAGTTTAAGTAATTATCTTTTTAAAAATAGAAAAACTTTCTAAGAAGTGCAAATTGCATAATATTCCCTGTGGGTTTGATATTCAGGTCCTAATCAAAAAGTCCTATATCACTTGATAATGATACGTATACTTATGTAGTATCCCACCATAAATATATATTAATTAAAAAATTAAATTTTTATTTTTCTTCAGGATCAAGTTTTTGATTTTGTTGTAAAATAAGGAAATATAAGTGAAAAATACCATCAGAACTTTAGCATGTTTAGTTAACTGTCACACTTAAGCGTCGAATGTTAGCTCTTAAGTGTCGGTGCTTAATTTAGCACAGGTTAGCTTAACATCAAAATACACATTCTGACATGTCTAAGTCATCTATTAAGATCTTAGAATCATTACTAAATAATTATATATTCAAATTACTACCACAATTTTTTTGATCAAACACAGCAGCAAAAAATTCTAACAACCTTGTGATGAATATTTTCTCAGTTTTAGTATCTTTGATATCCACATATCCGTAGGTCTCCCACAAAACGCTTAGTTTATCGTCGTCAGCCAGAAGTAACCAATGCTTATTTTGGTTGACCCAACAAAATAAGATCTTTGAATTTAAGTTGATCCCCTAAAATTTAGGGTTTCATCTTGTGACCATTCACTTTGAATTTTTTCTCAGTTTTAGGATCTTTGATCTCCACAGCTCCATCGGGATAAACTTTTATCACAACAAATGGGCTCACCCACATGGAAGTTTGCCTAGAAATAATATTAACCTTATATTATATAGAAAAACTTTTTGCCCTAACTCAAAATTATTAGTAAGAATCCTCTGATCATTCCACATCTCCATCTTTTCTTTATAAATCTTAGCACTCTCAAAAGATTCATTCCTTATCTCTTTACGCTCATTTAATTACAATAATCTTTTCTCTTGAGCATCCCTTAAATTAAAATTAAATTCTTTAATAGACCAATATGCTTTTTGCTCAAGTTCAACTAGTAAATGACTAGTTTTTCAAAATATTAGCCGGTATGAGGACATTCCTAGAGGAGTTCTATATGAAATCGTATAAGCACACAAAACATAATCAGGTTTGACAAACTAATCCATTTTTATTGGATTCATAGATTTTTTCCAATATTTTTTAATTTCATGATTAGATAATTCAGCCAAACCACTTGTGTGAGGATGATAAGAAGTAGTAATTTAATGGTTGACATAATGTTTCTTTATTAATTTCTCCATTAGAACATTCCTGAAATGATTTCCTTCGTTAGTTATGATTACTCTCAATATCTCAATGCTACAAAATACGTTCAATCGTAAAACCTATGCATCACTTTGAGCATCACATCTAGGTAAGTCAACAGCTTCTATCCATTTGGATACATAGTCAACTGTTAACAATATATATAATTCTTCAAAAGATGGTATAAATGGTCCCATGAAATCTAATCCTCAAACAACGAATATCTTGACTTCCAACACTTAATAGAGGGATATCTCATTTCTCCTAGAAATATTGCCTACTCATTGGCATCGATCATATGTTTTGATATAAGCATTAACCTTTCTAAAGATTGTAGGACAGTAAAATCTAGATTGTAAAATTTTGTATGTTGTTTTATCAACACCAAAATGTCTCCCATAATTATAATTATGACTTTTTTGAATTATTTAATAAGTTTCTTCTAAAGGCACACATTTTCGAATATTAAGATCCTTATCTTGTTTATATAAAAATGGGTCATCCCGAAAATAAGTCTTAGCTTCAGATAAAAACCTCCTCTTCTATTGGTATGTTAGTCCATAGAATATAATATCATTAAAAATAAAGTTCACAATGTGGGCATACCATGGAACACGCCACTCATTAATACTGAATAATTCTTCATCTGGAAAAAGTTCATGAATTTCTTTTTCAAAATAAAGTGGTTTTTTTAATTCAAGCCTAGACAGATGATCATCAAGTTAATTCTCAAATCCCTTCCTATCTGCTATCTCAAAGTCAAATTCTTGCAATAGAAGAATCCATCGTATTAGTCTTCATTTTGCATCCTTCTTTTTCATTAAATATTTAATAGCAGAACACATTTGGTTCCAATTACATATGATCTGAATTTTTCAATAGTATATAGTATTGCTAATAACTCTTTCTCAATTGTGGTATAATTGATTTGAGCTTCATTAAGAGTTATAATAGCATAAGAGATTACTTTGAAAATTTTCTCTTGCTTTTGTCCTAAAACAGCTACAATAGCATAACTACTTGCATCACACATTAATTCAAAAGATTTTTCCCAATTTTGGGAAACAATAATTGGTGCAGCGACTAATTTTTCTCTTAATATCTCAAGATCTTTTATTCACTCGTCAAAATAAAAAATTACATCATTTTCAAGAAAATGGCATAGAGACTTAGTAATTTTTTAAAATTCTTTAATATATCTTCTGTATAATCCAACATGTCCTTAAGAACTACTAATTTCCCTCACAATTGTTAGGTAAGGCAAATTAGCAATCACTTGAATGTTTAAACGGTCCACTTCAATACTATTTTCTAATATCTATGTCCTAAAACAATTCCTCCTTCTACCATAAATTGACATTTTTTCCAATTAAAGACTAAATTTGTTTCTTCACAGTGCTTAAGAAAATTCAATATATGCTCTAAACATGATTCAAATGAAGTTCCAAACACTGAAAAATCATCCATAAAAATTTAATTCCTTTTTCAATTAAATCATAGAAAATAGCCATCATACATCTACTAAATGACATTCTTCTAAGAGAAAATGTACTATAGCGACTAATAAAATTTGTTTTCTCTAGATCCTCAGGAGATATTTATTTATTGTGATAACTATCATATCCATCCATAATACAAAAGTATTTATGCACAGCTAGTCTATTCAACATTTGATCTAGAAAGGGTAGTGTAAAATGATCTTTCCTAGTGACGAGATTTAATTTTCTATAATTAATGCATAGCCGCCACCCTATATCATGTCTTGTTGGTATTAACTTATTATGTTTATTCATAGTCACAGTCACTCTTCCTTTCATAGGAATGTAGTGAATTGGACAAACCCATGCATTATCTGAAACAGGGTAGATAATTCCATATTCTAACCACTTTAAAATTTCTTTCTTAACAACTTCTTTCATATCACGATTCAATCTCCTTTGAGGAGTAGCCTTGGGTTTACAACTTTCTTCTATACGAATTAAATGCATAAAAATCGAAGGACTGATTCCTTTAATATCATCAATTGTCCATCCAAAGGCTTTCTTATAATTCTTCAAAATTTTCAGTAAACTCACTTCTTCTTCTGTAGTTAATTTTAAGAAAATTCTAACCGGTAGTGTTGAGGAGTAACCAAAAAAGACATATTTTAAGTTCAGGTAGTAAATTCAACTCATGTTCAAGAGGTTTTTAATCGATGGACAAAAAGATTTATTTTTTTCTGTAATGTTCAAAACTTCAAAACTTTCTCGAACATAATTTTAATTTATCTTATAAAAATCTTCAAAGTGATCTAATTCCTCTTCTTGCTTGTGTTTAAATACTTTCATTTGATATTTCTCTTCATAAGTTGTTTTGAAATGACATTCACTCAGATATTTTATTACATCCATTCTGCAACATTAATCAACTTTGCCTTTGCAGCATACTTCATTCCATTTGAAATATTAAACATAATTGTTTGATCATTGAGGTGCATAGTTAATTTCCCATTTTTCACATCTATCATTACTCTTTCTGTAACTAATAAGGATCTCACCAAAATGATAGGTATTTTCTTATCTTCCTCCATATCTAGCACAATGAAATCAACAAGAAAGATAAATTAATAAAATTTCACTAAACATCTTCTATAACTCCCTTATGTTATGTTCTTGAATGATCTGCTAACTGCAGAGTTACAGTAATAGGGGATATTTTTCCTAATCCCAATTTTTAAATATTGACAATGGTATAAGGTTAAAATTTGCACCTAAATCATATAAAGCTTTCTCATAAAATCTGTCTCTTATTACACTTGGAATTGTGAAGCTACCAGGATCTTTAATCTTTACAGGAAATTCTTTTTGAATTATAGCACTACACTCCTCACTAAGTGCAACAGCCTCATTATCTTCAAACTTCCTTTTCCTGATAAGAATATACTTCATAAACTTCACATAGCTTGGCATCTGTTCTAAGGGCATTTGTTCTATTCAGCAAATGGAATATTAATTGTAAGCTTCTTAAAGATTTCCATAAATTTTGAAAATTGTTTATCCAACTTTTGTTGACGAAGTCTTTATGGAAATGGAGGTGGTGGTTTTTCCAAGTTTATTTTAAGTGGAGAAATAAGTCTTTCTAAACCTTTTGGAGCATCATGTTGGTAATCGAGACTATTGTCGTCGTCGCTACCAGAGGTACTGGCACATCAAGTGGTTTGAAGAGGGAGGAGTTACCAATTTTGTTTTCTATCTCATTTCCATAAATTTTGAAAAAGTTTTTCTACGTGGATTATGTCAACAATCCTTAGAAATAAGAAACTCAGAAAATGCGAACGGTGTGCATTTTAGATCAGAAGTAAGGAGATGCACGGATGTCGTCCGTTTTCGTGTTTGAAAACGAACGGCTCTGATTTAATCCCAATAGATCTTGTGTTTGGAGTCCCGCAGCAGATCCTACGCATTTCGAGGAGTACGAGGACCTGCGGCCCTCTTTGGTTATTTCTGGTTATTTAGGATTTTACTAAATCCAGGTTAACCTTAAATTAATCAAAAGTTCAAATCTTGATAAAAAAAACCACAAAAATACAAAAAAAATACCTATAAAGTCAAGAAAATAAAGAATAATATGGAAATGAAATCATGAATTAATGAATTCTATTTAATTTTTAATAAATAATTACTTTTTGAAGTAAGTTTTCATTAATTATTTATAAATCAGAAAAATATGAAAATTTTAGGGATCAACCTATAAGTCCTTAGAAATATTTCTTGACTTTTTTGAGGCAGGAAAAATCTCTAGAATATGATTTTCTAATTTCTATGAAATTTTTGTAATTAGTTTTAATAATTATTATAAAAATAAAAATTAAGGGAATTAAATGATAAATTGGCTAAATAATTTAGGGTGACAGAATTAAACCTTAAAATGACAAATCTTAGCCTTTAGAAAATTTAAAATAACATCTTAGGGTTAAATATTATAAATCGTAAATTTATATTTAATTATCCCAAAAATCTCTTAAAACTCAAACCTACCATAATAGGCCATTTCACATTGGGCTAAGTCAATTTTGTGTCTAGTTACAAATGGGCTCAAATCAAACCCTAATTAGGTCTAACCCATAATTAAACCTAATTAACCTAATTAAACCTTAATCATATTAGGTTTAACACAAATCAAACCATAATTAGGTTTAACCTATAATTAAACCTATTAACCACATTAAACCTTAATCACATTAGGTTTTATACAAATCAAACCCTAATAAGGTTTAACCCATAATTAAATCTAATTAAAACCATTAAACCTTAATCACATTATGTTTAATACAAATCAAACCCTAATTAGGTTTAACCCATAATTAAACCTTATTAACCCCATTAAACCCTAATCACATAAGGTTTAGTACAAATCAAACCCTAGTTAGGTTTACCCATAATTAAGCCTAACTAACCCCTTTAAACCTTACTCACATGAGGTTTAAATAACCTTAAACTATAATGAAACTTATCCATAATTAAGTACAATTAATCAATTAAAGCTTATCCAAACGAGGTTTATTTAACCTCAAACCATTATTAGACTTATTCATACTTAAGTCTAATTAATCAATTAAAACTTATCCAAAAAAGGTTTTATTAACCTTAAACCATAATTAGACTTATCCAAAATTAAGTCTAACTAATCAAGTAAACCTTATCGAAGTGAGGTTTAATTAACCTTAAACTATAATTAGACTTATCCATAATTAAGTCTAACAAATTAATTAAAACTTATCCAAATGAGGTTTAATTAACCTTCAACTATAATTAGACTTATCCATAATTAAGTCTAATTAATCAATTAATCCTTATCCAAATGAGGTTTAATTAACTTTAAATTATAATTAGATTTATCCATAATTAGGTCTAATTAATCAATTAAACCTTATCAAAATGAGGTTTAAATAACTTTAAACCATAATTATACTTATCTACAATTAAGTCTAATTGACCTATTAAACCTTATCCAAATGAGGTTCAATTAACCTTAAACTATAGATAGACTTACCCATAAATAAGTTTAGAAAACCAATTGAACTTTATCTAAATGAGGTGTAATTAACCTTAAACCCTAATTAGACTTATCCATAATTAAGTCTAATTAACCAATTAAACCTTATCTAAATAAGATGTAATTAAACTTAAACTATAATTAGACTTATCCATAATGAAGTCTAATTAATCAATTAAACCTTATCTAAATAAGGTTTGATTAATCTTAACCCTTGATTTAAATTAACTCTAATCCGGTTTAAATTAATCAAAATTCACAAAAACTTAAGTTCAACCCATATTGAACTTAAGTCAAACCTATAACTTAGGTTCAACCTAACTTGAACCCAAGTTAACCTAAACTTCAGTTCAACTCATATTTAACTTAAGTCAAACCTATAACTTAGGTTCAACCTAACTTGACCCCAAGTTAACCTAAACTTCAACCTAAACTTAACTTCAACCCATATTGAACTTAAGTCAAACATATAACTAACCAGGAGAAAAAAAATAAAAACCAAACAAGTTAACCAAAACTTAAGTTCAACCCAAGTTAAAGTTAAGTCAAAACTATAACTTAGATTCAAACTAACTTGAACCAAAGTTAACCTAAACGTAATTTCAACCTTTATT
Organism: Phalaenopsis equestris; assembly: GCF_001263595.1. Classification (NCBI taxonomy): domain Eukaryota; kingdom Viridiplantae; phylum Streptophyta; class Magnoliopsida; order Asparagales; family Orchidaceae; genus Phalaenopsis; species Phalaenopsis equestris. The sequence continues at coordinate 178,427 of NW_018220094.1, forward strand.
GAACTTAAGTCAAACCATAACTTAGATTCAACCTAAATTGAACCCAAGTTAACCTAAGCATAAGTTCAACCGATATTGAACATAAGTCAAGCCTATAACTTAGATTCAACCTAACTTGAACCCATGTTAACCTAAACTTAAGTTCAACCCTTATTGAACTTAAGTCAAACCTATAACTTAGGTTCAACCTACTAAATTGAATCAAAGTTAACATAAACCTATGTTCAACCCATATTAAACTTAAATAAAAATTATAACTTTGGTTCAGCCTAACTTGAACCCAAGTTAACCTAAACTTAAGTTCAAACCATATTGAACTTAAGTCAAACCTATAACTTAGGTTCAACCTACTTGAAGCCGAGGTAACTTAAACTTAAATTCAACCCATATTGAACTTAAGTCAAACCTATAATTTAGGTTAAACACATTTTAAGCCCAAGTTAATGCAAACTTAAGCTTAACTCATATTGAACTTAAACTTTAAGTTCAACTTAATTTGAAGTTAAGTTAACTCAAATTTCAAGATCAACATATCTTGTTCTTAATTCAAATCAATTTATTCAACTAATAATGAATCTAAATACTTATCCTAAACCAATTTAGATTCAACTGACAAATGAATCTAGACACTTAACCAAAACGAATTTAGATTCAACCGATAATGAATTTAATTAATTAACCAAAAAAATTTAGATTCAACGAACAATGAATCTAAATACTTAACCGAACTAATTTAGATTCAACCGACAATGAATCTAAATACTTAACCAAAACAAATTTAGATTCAACCGACAAATGAATCTAAATATTGAACCAAAACCAATTTAGATTCAACCGATAATGAATCCAAATACTTAACCAAATTGATTTAGATTCAACAAACAATAAATCTAAATACTTAACCAAACCAATTTAAATTCAAACGACAATAAATCTAAATACTTAACCAAAACTATTTAGATACAACCGATAATGAATCTAATTACTACAAATAAATATGATAATCTGTTGTATTTTTTCATACTAATCTTATTTTTTAGGATTACTGGAGATACAAGAAAATTACGCTTTAGATTTACTTTGCATGTTATAGGGTATGCTAACTTTGTTTTTGCAGCTACGAAATTCTGAAGCAGATAATGAAGACCAAAAAAATGACATAAATTAAATAAAATCATGATAAGACATAAAAAAACAAAACCCAAAACTTTTAGGATAGGCACAAAACCTAAAACCTTTAAGATAGTCACCAAACAAAAATTACCAACTTAAGCATAAAAATGACATTGATAAAACCATAAGAATGAATTAAAAACCAAACAAATTGACGTTTTCCTTAGGATTGAACACTGATTTTCATTACCTTGATTCTCCATTAACATCAAAATTTCTTAAAGAGTGAATGTTTGACGTTAATCAAGAGTTTTCTTAGGTAATTTTTAATTATCTAAAATGTAATTAACTGTACAAGCTTGCTTCTAAAGGAGAATTAAAGAACCCAAATAGAACCTCTGGTTTAGAACCTCTGGTTTTATAAAAATTTTCTATGATTTTCTCTATAGTAAAACTTCTGTAATGACATATTCTGATGAATTCAGCTATAGTAAAACTTCTGGACCTTAGAGAGCTTATCCTCAACACAATTTGAGGTGAAATTAAACCTATATTTGAGTTTGATCAAAAGGGTTCACGGTTTGGGCTTGAGGCTGGTTAGACCTTCTCGGGAAGGTCAATTTCGATTGGGATCATCTTCATAGGACTTAGGGATGGATTTAGGATAGTTAATTTGTAGTTTTAAGAAAATTTTTTATCAACCCAAAAACTTTTCCTATTTTGGGGGTGAGAAATTGGAAAAGGTGGATGGATTTCAGCAGCTCAATCTACGTGGGATCAACTCCTTAGATCATGGACAACACTTTTGTCTTGGGTGTGTCAAGGTTTGAGCATTGTAAGTGGTTTTCCCCTCACTTTTTGTTGCTCTCAATTTAGGCCTAATTTATAGCCATGGGTGAGCCTAGGTTAGCATGGGTTCACTTGGGGCAGGTGTTAACATCCCAATGATGTCTTATGGATGAGATTTCATCTGAAGGAGAAATCAAGTTGACTCTCCCAAGGATAACCATCATTAAGCCTAACTATGGTTATGGTGGGGTTCAAACTTTTGCTTGCCTCTATTGGATGACTTGGGAGGTAGATTTGGCTAGCTGAATTAACCTTCCCTATGTGATTCATAAGCTCATTCAATGAACTCAAGGAAAGATGACACATAAGCTTGATTTTCCATCATTTCCATGACTTGGTTATGATGAGTTTTAACCATGATGATGAGTTTTAACTTATGATGAGTTTTAACCATGGTAAGAGGAGTGGTTTAGGTAAGGTTTACCTCTTATTGGGCGTCTTGAGAGGTGGCTAAAGTAGCGTTTAATAGAGCCGACCAACTCCTCTTATGTAGTCAAATGAGTCACATTTTTGAGTTAGAGGGAAAAGTCACATATCATCCTTCACTCCAGTTTTAATGTTTTGATCACGATGAACCTTAATCATGCCTTGGATAAGGGTTTATCTAGGTGGTTTTCACTCATTGGATGAGGTAGAGGTGCATGGAGAACACACCACATCATCATCTCAAATTCCATGAGAGAATGCCACCTCATTCGTTTCTTCGTGATGGTGTTTCACCTTGGTTAAAAGGGCGGGTCATGAGTTATTTAATGTGCTAACTCATGTGTGGTGAGTCTCAAAAGCATGGATGACCCATTAGTGACTCCTCATAAACTAGATTTAATTTTAAAAATAAATTATGGGTTTTTGATGTCATATATGATGTCATGGGTTTAAATTTACTTTAGGATTTTTTTCTTATAATTCCATTTTAATTAATTATGTAATTAATTAAAAATGTAGGAAATTATATTATTAACCCATGAATTGGTCAATATGATTTTATGTGTTGACCATTTGACCAATTTTATCAATTTGGCCCAAAATTAAATATTTTGATCAAAGTTGACCAATGTTGACCATAGTTGACTATGGTTGTCAGATTCTGGTCTAAGACTTAACCAATGTAACTTACCTAACCTTGTCATGGTTGGGTTAGTCATGGGGTCCATGTGTTGGTGATATGACATGGGTAGCAACAAGGTTGCCCAGAATTAATTAGTTTGAAAATAAATTGACCAAATGGGTCAAGGTTGACCAATATCGTCAATGTAGGGGTCATTAGGTCATGGATTGACCGTTTCGATCAAGTTTCACCATTTAGGTCAAGCGTAGGGTTTAGTTGATCCATCTGATGTGTCTTCATAATTTTGACTCAAAAAGGGTATTTTAAGATTTAACCATAAATGTCAGGGTTAAAGGGGTCTTGAGCATTTTTTTAGGAAGTTAACTTTTGTAGTTTTCTTCATAAGGTAGATTATGATTGTCATTGGTAATGTGTCCTAACAAAAGTGTGGTCAACAAATGGTCCCCCAATATGTGATGAATACTGAATAAGTATGTCGTACATATTTGTGTTGACCGAAACGGTCTAAATAACCCGATAACAGTTGACAGTTTGTTGGTTTTTAGAAGGAATGCTATGAGACTTACATCCTATCTCAAGGTTAAATTCTTTTTCATATGAATTTTATAAGTGACTTTAATATATATTTAATTTTTAATATTATTAAAAATAAGTATAAAATTTTTATATGAATTTTATATGAAATTCTTTTTCATATGAAATTTAGTTTTTTAAATTCTTTTTCATATGAATTTTATGGAAACATTTTCTAAACTTTTTATTTGATTATTAGCTTAATGATTAGTAAAGTTTTATGAATTTCTTTTTCATATGAATTTTCTAATTGACTTTAATATGACAAATTGTAATTTTTCTTGAAAGAAATAGAGGATAAAAATTCTCAGACTTAATTACTGGATATCCTAGCACATTTAGTATTAACTGGAGTTGTTTTAAATTTTTCTTCAATTATACTATTATGTTTAGAGAACTTCATTATGGAAGTCTAGAAGTTAAATTATTTAAAAAAAAAGTAATATTTTTATGTAATAAAGAAGAATTATTTATATATATATTTTTAATTCTTTTACTTTAAGTTGATTCAAGTGAAGCCAGTTTTTAATTAGGCATCTCCTCAAGCTTCTCCCCGTATCTCCTTTTTTTTTTTTTTACTTTTCAGGATCATTGTTAATCCTTTTTTTCTTTTCTTTTCTCTTCTTTTTTTTATGTATGTAAGGATTACTATATCTGGATAGCCTTTAATGATTTTGAACTTCACTATCCTCGTCTTAAAGTTAGAAACTTTTTACATTTCTTCACTTAACAAATTTATATTAACTTAGTTTAATTCTTTTCTTTCTACATGAATCTTTTAAGATTTTTAATACTTCAAAAATACAAATTCTTTTACTAAGAATAGAAAAACATAGTCTTATTCTCTTTTATCAAGTATCTTAGTCTCTAGTACTAACATTTATTATTGAAATTTTTTTACTTAAATTTACTATATATTTAGAAACATAAATATAGTAATCAAAAGTTAAGCCCTAATACCAAAGGTCATGTTAAATTTAAATTTTTTGAAAATATAGTCAAGTGAGGACAAATAAAATTAAGTTCTTTCTTTTCTTTTTAAAATAATTTTTCTCCACCCCCCCCCCTCCCCAAACAAGTATTTCACTAAAGCATCATCATAAGTAGCATCATATTCAAACTTATGGCGAATGAGATCATCTGTATGAGCATTTCTAGCCTCCATGTTCTGAAAGAAAACATTAAATACATATAGAAATATCATACTTCTTGAAGATTCTGAAATTTAAATAATGAAAATAAATTTTGAAATACTGCAGGTGCTAATATGAAAAACTACAAGGCATAAACAATAAATTGCACATAATATATATATATATATATAATTTGCCTAGAAAAAGTTAATTACAATACATATAACAAAGTGTTGAAACTTACAACAGAACTAAACTAAATTCTAAAAATAAAAACAGTTTTATACATTACAGTTTCACATTACAACATAACAACAGAGTCTCAACAATACCACAAAACGAACAATACAATCACAAAGTATAACACAAACAAAAAAACAAACAAAAATATCACCAGTCATCATCTTCTTCTTCATCAACATCTTACTTTTGCTGCTGATATGGAGTATAAACAGGGTGAATAGGGAATTGAACTGTATGATCACCCCTCAAGTATTTCACTAAAGCATCATCATAAGTAGCATCATATTCAAACTTATGGCGAATGAGATCATCTGTATGAGCATTTCTAGCCTCCATGTTCTGCATCCTATGATCCATCCTCAAAATATCTCCCTGCTGAATTATCATATGGTCCAATAACTCCCTGTCACTGGGGTCACTCGAAGTAGACTCACTAAAAGTAGGGGTCCAAGAAGTAGAAGGAATATCCCTGGCCTTACTTCCAATTTAACCGATACCCTTTTTCCTCGAACAAAAACAAAATCATCGGAAGCTTCCGAAAAGTTGGCATAAAACTCTATAACTATCCCAGATATCGCATTGGCACTAAAATAGTACAAGCTTTCGCACTGCCGAGCAATAATCAATCGTTCAACTTCTCCTCCCGGATTTTTAAAACCTCGATTCGGAATCTCTTTCTTATTTTCTTGAAGACTATGAAATCAAGCACTAGCTTTAAAGCTGACAAACTTTTGATCATCATATTCTATTTTCTTTTCCTCAATCTAGGTGCCATAGGAAATCTAGAAAATTTTGATAAAAATCTGAATAAATTCCAAAATTTCAAAAATCAAAATGTAAAGCACTTTAAACTTAAATAAACACTTTAAACTTAAATCCACTAAGTAAAAGTTTTTCACCAAAGAGTTTTCTCAAAATATCTAAAAAAAAAAAACTTTCAAATCTAGGAATGTGAGAAAAATCTTTGATGAAAATTTTTTTTTACTTTAAAGTGTAGCTCTTACTTAGAGGAAATGAAATCTGAAGTTCCTTTACCTCGAAATTGCCTTAAATCCACCCAAAATCAAGCCCTAACTGTTAAAATCGAAGGTTGAAGGTGATTTTAGGGGTAAAAATGGAGGATTTACTGTGAAAATAGTGAATTAAAGGGGTTATTACTGCTCTCGGGACGAAGACGCCGTCGGTGCCCATGCCTGCGCCGTTGGTACTGAAGGCCCAAATTTGACTATTTTGATTTTTTTTGAATTTTTAATTTCCTTTTAATTTACTCTAAAGTTTTTTTTGTATTTTTAAAAACAAATTTTTATCTAATAATAATTCACAAATAATAATTCACAAACAATCATTTTCACAAACAACAACAAACTAACTTTTATATATGAAAATACACTTTTTACAAACACATTTCACAAATCACATATTCACACCTATTAAAAAAACTAATTAGTGTCAAAATCAAGCCACAACACTAAACGCTGACACAAAACTATACACATAATCAAAGTTCAGAATTCTAAAGCAAAAATAACCAAGCCAAATCAAATCAAATCAAATCCACACAATTACATCAAATACATAAATATTCTTAAGCAAGTAGAGAATCCAAAATCTTCAGTCATTCCACTTCATCTTCAATGCTTTCACTTCCTTCAATATCTCTCATGGATTGGTAATGAACATATAGGTTGTAGAAGGATCGATACGGGAATTGATCTGTCGAATTTTCTTTGATCCACCCATTTTCTTTAAACATCCGAACTAATCCTACTTCAAAAGTTCCAGTATGATCAAAATTTTCTTTCATTCTCCAATCAAGGTGATCAAAAACGTTCTTACGATTTCCTATTGCATTCATAATACTCTGAAGTTCGCTTTCAATTTTCTTCAATTTTTTTCTCCAAAGTAAGTGAACTTCCTACTTTTGGTGGTATTAATCGAGTTCAAGCATGTGAAGAATGATCCATAATAGCATTTAGTGCTTCATTTCCATTATCAACATATTGATCATCAATAGGGATCATGGGCTTCCACGGTAGGGGATCATGAATAAGAATCATGGGCTCCCAAGGTAGTAGAACTTTTTTCCAACTTTCATATGGAACTTACGATTGACTGCAAATCAGAAAAATTGTAGAAGGATGTACAAGTCCATAAATTAGTCCATTCATAATGATTGCCATAACAGATTTAAATAAGATTGATCTTATATCAATAAGTTTTTCCATTTGAGTACAGTAATTTAAAATAACACTTTCCTTGGTGACTCTACTAATCTTCATAATAGGGATTAATTTTACAAAAATAAAGAAATTCCATAGCTTCAAAATTGGATTAAGTGATAAAGCAGGAAAACTAATATATCCTTCATCTCGTACTTCCCACATATCACTTTCATCCGTCAGAAAATTATAAACATCTTGCATCAAATCTCGCGTAGGAATGAAATTTGTATAATGACAGATTGGAACATTTTCTATCATACACAATTCATTAATCCTAGCAGGAGTAAATGTTAAAGCCTTACCTCGTACGAAGACAACTCCTTGGGTAAATCCATGTAGATTGGCATAGAACTTCTTCACTATAGGCATAGCAACCGTAGCGGTAGTGTAGCACAGAACTTCCCATCACCTTTGTAAAATGATCTTGTCAACCGGAGCACTTGAATTGATCAATCCATGATTAAAAAATCCTCTCTCCTTGATCAATATCTTCTTCGTACTAACTTTATTGTATTTATCATATAACCCCTACGAGTCGAAACTAATAAACTTTCTTATATTGAAAACTCCACACCTTGAAGCATTTCTGGAATTGGGAGCCATGGAATCCAAAAATTGGAAGTTTCTAGGCATCCTAGGAAGTTTTTAGGACTTTAAAAACACTTTTTGACAATTATTATAGAGCGAAATCCTACCAAAGTCCGCCAAAAGTCGTCTGAACAGTCAAATCGCACTCAGCACCGTAAACGCTCCCAATTGGCGCTGTCGGCACTGAGATTAGTTTTCTTGGGTGTCGTCGGTGCCCATTATGGCAACGTCAGCAACAGTGGCAAAAATTTTATGACTTTCATTTTTCATTCAATTTAATTCCAACTTTTTTCTCCAATAGCAATATTTGACTTAATTTATAATAAATTTAATTGCGTAGGATTATTATCTACTAATATATAATACACTTATCAAATAAAATAGTAATACATAGACATATATGTATGGGTTACCTCCCACAAAGTGCTTGGTTTAATATCGTCAGCCCGACACACCATTTGTTTAGTTAGGTTGACTTAACATTAAAACTTCTTTAAATTGAGGTATGTGCCCTTCATAATAATGTTTCAGACGATGCCCATTAACTTTAAATACATTTCCATTGTTAGGATCTTTAATAACAACAGTTCCATAATGATTGACTTTAATTACTTTAAATGGTTCTAACCATCTGGATTTCAGTTTTCCTGGAAACAATCTCAATCTTGTATTATATAATAGAACTTCTTGTCCAGGTTTAAAATTCTTTTAAACAATCTTGCAAAGAATTTTTTTCCTTATAGATTTTTGCATTATCATATGCTTCATTTATTATTTCTTCAAGTTCATTGAGTTGCAATAATCTTTTCTCACTAGCATCTTTTAGATTAAAATTAAATTCTTTAATAGCCCAAAATGCTTTATGCTCTATTTCTACTGGTAAGTGACATGTTTTTCCAAATATCTGTCTGTATGGGGACATTCCTATAGAAGTTTTATAAGCTGTTCTATATGCCCATAATGCAGTATCTAGTCTAGCAGACCAATTCAATTTATAAGGATTTATAGCTTTTTCTAAAATACATTTTATTTCACAATTTGATATCTCTGCTAGACCGCTAGTCTGAGGATGATAAGCAGTAAAGAATATATCCATAATATCATATTTTTTAATTAATTTTTTGATTCTCTTATTCCTAAAATGAGATCCTCCATCAGTAATAATTATTCTCAACATTTCATATCTTGTAAAAATATTTTTAATGAAAAATTTAGAAACACGCTGAGCATCTTATCTGGGTACAGGAATAACATCAATCCATTAGGACATATAATCAACAACAAGTGACATATATAAGTTTCCAAATAAAGGCATAAATGGTCCCATAAAATCTAATCCCCACACATCAAAAATTTCAACTTCTTATGTATAATTTAGAGGCATTTCATTTCTTCTAGAAATATTTCCTACTCGTTGACTTCTATGACACATTTTAATATATTCATTAACATCGTTAAAAATATTAGGTCCATAAAATACAGCTTGCAAAATCTTATATGCTGTTTTTCTTGTTCATAATGTCCTCCAAATTCAAAATCATGGCATCTTTCAAATATCTGTTGAGTTTCTTTATAAGGCACACATCTTCTAATAATTAGATCTTTATATTATTTATATAAATATGGGTCATCCCAAAAATAGACTTTTGAATCATATATAAATTTCTTTAATTGTGTATTTTTCACAGGTGGTAAAATATCACTTCTTACAATATAATTCACTATATCAGTATTCCATGCTACATCCATTTCATCAATACTATATAGTTGTTCATCAGGGAAATTTTCTCATAAATTTTCTAAAATTTCAATTACAAAATTAGTTAATATTTCTATTTCTATCCTAAACAAATGATCATCTATTTGATTATCACTTCTCTTTCTATCAATCACTGTAAAATTAAACTCTTGCAATAGAAGTATCCATCTAATTAATCCTGGTTTAGCATCCTTCTTTTGCATTAAGTATATAATAGCAGAATAATTTGTATGTTGTATGCACTATACATTTATTAAATAAGGTCATAAGGTCTAAATTTATCAAAGGCATAAACAGTAGCTAATAACTCTTTTTCAGTAGTAGTATAATTAATTTGAGCACATTTAGAGTCTTACTAGCATAATATATAACTTTAAAAACTGTGTCGTTCTTTTGTCATAATATAGCACCAATAGCATAATCACTAGCATCGTACATTATTTCAAATGGTTTTTCCCAGTCAGGTGGTACTATTATAGGTGCAATGACTAATATTTTCTTTAATAATTCAAATTCTTTTATATATCGTCATCATAATCAATTTTTTTTTCTTTTTCTAAAAGTTGGCATAGCGGCTTAGTTATTTTTTATAAATTTTTTATGTAACGCCTGTAAAAACCAGCATGTCCTAGAAAACTTCTCACCCCTTTAACATTAATAGGTGGTGGTAATTTTTCTATAACTTGGATTTTTGCACGATCTACCTTCATGTCTTTTTCAGAAATTTTATGCCGAAGCACAATATCTCCTGCAACCAAAAATTAATATTTTTCCAAATTTAATACTAGGTTGACTTTTTCACATACTTCTAGAAATTTTTCTAAATTATTAAGACATAACTCAAACAAAGTCCCAAATATAGAAAAATCATCCATAAACACTTCTATTCCATTTTCTAAAAAATTGCTAAAAATTGACATCATGCATCTTTGAAATGTTGCAGGTACATTGCATAATCCAAAAGGGATTCTACGAAAAGCAAATGTTCCATATGGGCTTGTAAATGTTGTTTTCTCTTGATCCACTGGAGTAATTAGAGTTTTATGATAACTAGTATATCCATCTAAAAAGCAATAATATTTATTCTCAGCCAATCTATCCAACATTTGGTCTAGAAAGGGTAAAGAAAAGTAATCTTTTCTGGTGGCCATATTTAATTTTTTATAGTCAATACAAATTCGCCAACCAGTAACTTGTCTTATTGGTATTAATTTATTTTTCTCATTTTCTTCAACAGTCACTCCTCCTTTCTTCGGAACACAATGAATTGGGCTTACCCAAGCACTATCTGAAATAGGATATATAATTCCAGCATCTAAAAATTTTAAATCTATTTTTTAACAACTTCTTTCAATATTGGGTTTAATCTTCTCTAAGCATCAGCTTTAGGTTCATATTATTAAGCTAATAAAATTCTATGCATACAAATTGAAGGACTAATTCCTTTAATATCTACTAAAGTCCATCCAAAAGCATTTTTATACTGGTTCAACATTTCTATCTATTTCTATTTTTAAATTTTAGTTAACTCAGAAGATATAATGATAGGCAATGTAGATGACTCTCCTAAAAATACATACTTTAAATGAGCAGGTAATATCTTTAATTCAAGTTCAGTTGGTTTAATACTTAAAAGAATAAGATTTCTACTATCGTTTTCTAACAAGTCTAACGTTTCAAATTTGCCTGAATATAATCCAAGTCTTCTTCTTTCATGTCATCTTCATTATAAAAAGTTTCTTCTTACTTTA
>NW_018220094.1:189943-192631 GCF_001263595.1 Phalaenopsis equestris
TTTATCTTCCTCTATATCCAATACTATAAAGTCTATAGGGAAAATAAGTTTATCCACTTTTACTAGTACATCCTCTATAACTCCTTTTGGATAAGTTGTTGATCAATCAACTAACTGAAGAGTTACAGTAGTAAGGGAAATTCCTCCCAAATCTAAATGTTTAAAGATCGATATGGGCATAAGAATGATACTCTCTCCTAAATCACATAAAGCTTTTTCATAAAACTTTTCACCAATTGCACAAGGTATAGTAAAACTACCAGGATCTCTTAATTTTTCAGAAAGTTTTTTCTAAATAATAGCACTACACCTTCACTAGGTGCAACGGTCTCATGATCTGTAAACTTTCTTTTCTTATTTAGTACATCCATCATAAATTTCACATAACTTGGCATTTGTTCCAAAGCTTCAACAAAAGGAATATTTATCGTTAATTTCTTAAGGATTTCCAAAAATTTTGTAAATTATTTATCTTTATTACAGTTTTTGAGGAAACGAAGGTAATGGTTTTTCTAAAAGAACATGTGTTTGTTCATTTTCATGTTGATCATTTTACATTTCTTCCTTCTCTTCATCAACTTCAGTTTCTCTTTGGATCCTTATTTCAACTTCTTTTCCACTTCGTAATTGAATAGCTTTAATTTTCTCTTTATTTTGATCTTTTGGATTAACTTCCACAGTATTCAGAAGAATTTCAAAAGTTTTGTTACTAAGTGTTATAACAATATGTTCTAATTGATTTTCAATATTTCTAATAGCAACCCCTTGATTTGGTATTTGATTTCCCATATTCAACATCACTTTCGTCAACTTTTTTTCCTTAACTTGTGGGTTAGGATTGAAGTTAAATTTTAGAGGATAATAAGGTCGAAAACCAGGATTTTCTTGATACTTGATTGTTCAGATTTATGGATGGATTCACCGAATTGTTATAATTATTCCAGCTAAAATTAGGGAGATTTTTCCATCTAGGGTTAAAATAGTTAGAATAGGGATTGTAGTTAGAATAGGTTAAAATAGTTAGAATAGGGATTGTTATTTTGATTATTTATAGTGTTTAAAGTTTCATAAGATGGTTGAGTATCAATACTCTGTCCTAGTGAATTTTTCTCTAATACTGGGGTTATTTGAGAATAGTTCACTCTTATTTGATCAATCTTTTTAGAAATACTAGCAATTTGAGATGCCAAAAAAGACATTACATCATAATCATGAATACTTGTTACTCTTTTAGGATTTACCCTTTCAGAGGGTCTTTGAAAATTATTAATAGCCATTTTTTCAATTAAAGAATATGCTTCATCAAAAGGTTTTGACATTAATGATCCACCCGCAGCAGCATCTATAATAGATCTTTCTGATCCTAAAAGGTTTAAAATACTAGCCAATCTTGCAAAGCATGGTGTGGACATTTTCTAAGAAGATCTTTAAATCTTTCTCAAGATCTTCTAAGGAGAACCTTAAATCTTTCCCAGGCTTCATATATTGATTCCCCTTAAAACTGACAACAAGATGTAATATCACTTCTAAGCTTAGTGATTTTCGAAGGTGGAAAATATTTAGCCAAGAATTTTTGTGATAATTCTCCCCACGTTCTAATAGATCCAGGTGCTAATGAATTTAACCAAGCCTTGGCTTTATCCCTTAATGAAAAAGGAAAAAGTCTAAGCCTAACAACATCATTAGACACTCTATCATATTTAAATGTAGCACAAATCTCAAAAAAACTAGCAAGATGTAAGTTAGGATCTTCAATAGGTGATCCTCCAAACTTATTATTTTGTACCATTTGAATAATAGCAGGTTTAAACTCAAATGAATTACCAACAACATAAGGATTTTGAATAGTCGAGTGAAGTTCATCTGCTGTCAGATTTGAATAATCTTTTAAAGGTCTTTATCGATTATCATTTATTGGATTTTCTAAGTTATTTGCCATTTATTTCAAATTTTTAATTTCTCTTTGTTGTTTTCAAATTTTTCTAATAGTACGTCTAACTCTGAATCATAAGGTACTAAGCCTTCAGATCCAATATTTCACATAAACAAAAAAAGTAAGCAAAGTAAAAGTCTTTTTTTAGATTTTGATTTTTTATATTATTTTATTTTCTTTTTATATATTTTTATAGTATATATATTATCTCTAAATTTCCTAATTTATCAAAATTATTTAATTTAACAAAATTTAACCGTTACCTTCCCCACACAACGGCACCAAAAACTTGATCCTGATTTTTCTATATATAAGGATTTATGAAGTTGACACCACTACAACGCCAAAAATTTGATCCTTATATGAAAATTAAGTTGTGTAAAATATATATAATTATAGGCAATTAATAATGGGATTCTACACAAGTATATGTATCGTTATCAAGTAATAAAGGACTTTATATTTAAGCCCCAAATATCGATCCCACAAAGAAGGTGTAAATTGGTAAATATAAGTTTTGTTAGGAAATTGAGAGAAAATCAAACAAAATCACTGTCACTAATTTTGAATGTTGAGATGTTATCAAAACTAAAGTACTTAACTATTAGCAAGGCAGAAATGCAAAGTTTAAAATGTAAATACTAATCTACTAACTATGTTTATGTAATGAAGATTTCTTATGTGAAAAAGCATCCTTCCCACTACAATGAGGCTTTGGTGAAATGAGATGAGATAAATATTTATAATATGTATTG